>NC_092039.1:41739407-41962479 GCF_003086295.3 Arachis hypogaea
ATCACCAGCTTCGAAGACCTAACCAAAAATTCCTAACAAGATTCTCCATTCAAAAGGACAAGGCAAAACATGCCCCAGTCTACTCGGGATCAAACAAGGTAACCAAGAAACTCTCCGAGAGTACATTGGAGCGATTCAACAAAGCCTGCCTGGACATACAACACTTGCCCACTGAAGCAGCCATCATGGGACTAGCAAACGGCCTAAAAGAGGACCGTTTAGCCAATCCCTATCCAAACGATACCCGACCTCCCTATACGAGGTGCAGGAACGGGCAGAAATATATCAACATGGAGGAAACCTCCCAGCTAAGAGACTCTTCTAGGAAGGAATCAACCTACCCGTTCCGAGATCGAGATCGGGAACAGAAGAAGAAAGAAGAATCCAACTCGGACAAGCCACGGAAGTATCATAGCTAACACTCCCCTCCGAGTTTCCCTGGTAGACGTCTACAGAGAAGTATGCCACACCGAAAAAATCCCACCGCCCCGACCTCTAAAACACAAGAGAGCAGGGAGAGATCGGTCCGAATACTGTGAATACCACAAGCTCTACGGTCATTCTACTAACGACTGCCACGACCTAAAAAATGTCATAGAAAAGCTAGCCAGAGAAGGAAAACTCGACAGATACATAGCAGAGAAGGGAGAAGAGACCAAAAGAGAAGGAGGGGAGATAACGAAGATCGGGCTGAGCAAACCCCGCGAACCCCTGAAAGGCATGTTCACATGATAAATGGAGGTTTTGCAGGCGGAGGAACATCCAGATCCTCGCGAAAAAGACACCTCAAAGACGTCTATCATGTCCGAGAAGACAGCCCCCTGCCCCGAATTACCTACTATCTCGTTTACCCAGAGAAGATGCTCAAGGGGTAATACCCGGGCACGACGATCCAATGGTAATCACCATCATCCTAGCAAACGCCAACCTACATCGAACCCTGGTTGACCAGGGAAGCTCAACAGATATCCTGTTCAAAACAGCCTTCGACAAACTCGGACTTGAAGAAAAAGAGCTAAGGCCTATCCCACCGACTTATTTGGACTAGGGGACACCCGATCCATCCCTTAGGATACATCTCGCTACATACTACCTTTGGAAGAGGCGAACAGTCTAGAACATTAAGCATCGACTACATTATAGTCGACGGTCACTTCAGCATACAATGCCCTCATTGGGCGACCAACCCTAAACAGACTAGCAGCTATAGTCTCAACCCCACACCTCTGTATGAAGTTCCCTACCACAAAGGGAATCGCTACCCTAAAAGGCGACCAAAAACTAGCACAGCGATGCTACAACGAAAGCCTGAGCCTAAAAGGGAAAGAGGTCAATACAATAGAACTCGACGAGTTCAAACCCGAGAAGACCTCCGGCCACAACCAGAGGGAGAAACCGAAAAATCCAAATCGGGAACACACCTGAAAAAATAACAAACGTAGGAGCGAACCTCGAAGCAGGCCTAAAGAGGAACTCATAACCCTCTTAAAAGAGAATTCCGACTCTTCGTCTGGAAAGCCTCCGACATGCCAGGCATAAGCCCCGACCTGATGTGCCATAAGCTATCAGTATACCCGGGGTCCAGACCTGTCCAACAAGACGCGGAAACTCGGGCCTGAGCGCGTGCAGCAATAGAAGAACAAGTACAAGCATTACTAGATGCAGGGTTCATTCGAGAAGTAAAATACCCCCTATGGCTCGCAAATGTGGTCCTGGTAAAAAAGCCCAACGGAAAATGGAGGATGTGCGTCGATTACACGGATCTCAACAAAGCCTGCCCCAAGGACCCATATCCACTACCAAACATCGACGCCTTAGTAGACGCAGCCTCAGGCTATAGATATCTCTCCTTCATGGACGCATACTCGGGATACAATCAAATCCCGATGTACGGACCCGACCAAGAAAAGACCTCGTTCATAACCCAAGGGCAAACTACTGCTACGTAGTAATGCCCTTCGGGCTGAAGAACGCAGGGGCAACCTACCAGAGGCTAATGAACAAAGTGTTCTCAGAGCACATCGGACTACAACTAGAGGTGTACGTCGACGACATGCTGGTAAAGACACAAGAAGACGGAAACTTGCTGACCGACCTCACCAGTGTCTTCGGCACCCTCAGAAAGCACAATATGAGACTCAATCCGACAAAGTGCACCTTCGCCGCAGAAGCCGGAAAATTCTTAGGCTTCATGTTGACTCAAAGGGGCATCGAAGCAAACCCGGACAAATGCCAAGCGATACTCAATATGAAAAGCCCGACCTGTGTCAAAGAAGTACAACAGCTGAATGGAAGGCTGGCCGCCCTATCAAGATTTTGGCAGATCACGATAAATCACTACCTCTACTCACTCCTAAAGAAAGGGAAACCTTCTCATGGACCCCGGAGTGCGAAAAAGCCTTTCAAGAATTCAAGGAATTCCTCGGGCAGCCACCAATCCTAACCCGACCTTAAAAGGGAAGAGCTCGTATTATACCTCTCGGTCGGACATCGGGCAGTCGCTTCAGCATTAATACGGGAAAATGACCAAGGACAACACCCCGTATACTTGTGAGCAAGGCACTGCAAGGGCCGAATTAAACTATAGAAAATAGAAAATTCGCTACGCCCTAATATTCACAGCTCGGAGGCTCCGTCCCTACTTTCAAGCCCACACCATCAAAGTCCGGACAAACCAACCCATGAGACACATCCTGCAAAAAACAGACCTGGCAGGACGAATACTACAATGGGCGGTGGAACTGTCCGAGTTCGACCTCCACTATGAAGCCCGGACTGCCATAAAATCTCAGTACCTAGCCGACTTCATCGCAGAATATACTGAGACCCTGGAACCCCACTCTCGTGGAATCTGTATGTCGACGGGTCCTCAAACAAAACAGGAAGTGGAGCCGGGTTATACTCGAAAGCGACCAAGGAACACGGATAGAACTATCCCTAAAATTCGAGTTCCAGGCCTCGAACAACCAAGCCGAATACGAGGCCCTACTAGCAGGTCTAAAGCTAGCCGAAGAGGTCGGAGCCCAGAGAATCACGATCTTCAGCGACTCCCAGGTCGTCACATCTCAAGTAAATGGAAGCTACCAGGCCAAAGACCCAACTATGAAAAAATACCTGGATCAAACACAGGCACAATTACGCCACTTTTTAGAAATACAAATCCAGCACATACCTCGGGAACAAAACGCCCGGGCAGACGCCCTCTCAAAGCTCGCCAGCACCAAGCCCGGAGGCAACAACAGAAGTCTCCTCCAGGAAACTTTACAATCCCCCTCCGTGCTAAGAGAGGAAGAAACGCTGAATATATCCAACCAACAGCAAGGATGGATGACCCCCATACTCAGCTACCTGAAGTCGGGAACTCTCCCCGCCGAAAGAAAGGGAGCTAAAAGACTCACGAAAGATGCCCAAAATTATACACTAATTCACGGTGTATTATACAGAAGAGGATTCACAAATCCCCTCCTTCGGTGCGTCCCGACCTCAGAAACAAAGAACGTCCTCGAAGAAGTCCACGGAGGCATGTGTGGGAACCATCTCGGAGCTCGGGCATTATCTAAAAAGGTAGTCCGAGCCGGCTTCTACTGGCCGACCTTGCAGAAAGACGCAACAGAATTCGTGAAATATGCCCCCCTGCCAAAAACACGCTAATTTCCACAAGGCACCACCAGAAGATCTTATCAGCATCACCGCACCATGGCCCTTCGCAAAATGGGGACTTGACCTACTTGGCCCGTTCCCACAAGGACCGGGGCAAGTCAAATACCTCATAGTAGGGGTCGACTACTTTACAAAGTGGATCGAAGCCGAGCCCTTAGCCACCATTACGGCTCAGAAAAGCCGCAAATTCCTATACAAAAACATTGTCACAAGGTTCGGAGTCCCCTACTCCATCACAACAGACAATGGAACACAGTTCACGGACACAGGTTTTCAGAACTTGGTGGCCGAACTAAAAATCAAACAGCAATTCACATCAGTCGAACACCACAAGCCAATGGACAAGCAGAAGCTGCAAATAAAGTCATCTTGGCCGGGTTAAAACGAAGACTCCAAGAGGCCAAAGGGGCGTGGCCGAGGAACTCCCCCAGGTACTATGGGCATATCGGACAACCCCACACTCTACAACGGGAGAATCCCCATTCCGACTAGCTTACGGGATGGAGGCAATGATTCCTATCGAAATAGATGAAGGGTCGCCCAGAGTCATCTTCTACAACGAAGGAAGCAACCCACAGGCACAAAGGGAAGAACTCGACCTCCTCCCCGAGGTCCGAGAAAGAGCCCGAATCCGAGAAGAAGCCTTAAAACGGCGAACGGCCCTCAGATACAATCAAAAGATAATAAAGCGAAGTTTCTCCATTCACGACCTGATTCTAATCCGAAATGACATCGGAACACAAAAGTCGGGAGAAGGAAAGCTAGCCGCAAATTGGAAAGGGCCCTACAAGGTAACAGAAGTCTTAGGGACAGGCTACTACAAAATATCCGACCTAGAAGGCAATGAGCTGCCCAGGGCCTGGCACGCCTGTAATCTAAGACGGTACTACAGCTAGAAAACTTAACCCGAGGTGTACTCTTTTTCCCTACAAGGGTTTTTAATGAGACACCCGGTTAAGTAGGATACCCGACCTAGTCAAAGGGTAAACACTCTGTAAATATTCTTTCTTTTTTAATACTAATCAAAATTCTCTATTTTCTCTTCCTCATGATGAAGCAAATCCTAGAAAGTACCCCACCAAGGCGCATTAATTTATGCTCGGCAAAACGCAAAAAATCATTTGCCAAGAGACCATACAAGGTCGGCAAAGATAAAGCGACGAGGCTCAAATTAATGTGAGAAGTTATAAAGTAACTCTGAAATGGCTCGAAAAGCCAAATAAAAAAGAGGTTACAAAAATAACTTAAAAAGGCCGACCAACGACGAAGTCGGGCCCGACAAAGGGAAAGTTATAAAGTAACTCTGAAATGGCTCGAAAAGCCAAATAAAAAGAGATTACAGAAATAACTTAAAAGGGCCGACCAACGACAAAGTCAGGCCTAACAAAAAGGAGGTACTCAAGCACCCGAGGTCCGAGAAAAAGCTCGGACCCAAGAAAGAAGCCTTAAAACGGCGAGAACCAAGATTTCGAATAACGCTTACTAAAAAGCTGCTTTACAAAAGCAACTAAAAAGTACAAGGCGAAAGAACGAAATCGAAGGAAGCTCCGAAAACGCTTACTAAAAAGTTGCTTTACAAAAGCAACTAAAAAGTACAAAGCGAAAGAACGAAATCAGAAGAGATTTCGAATAACGCTTACTAAAAAGTTGCTTTACAAAGAGCAACTAAAAAGTACAAAGCGAAAGAACGAAATCGAAGGAAGCTCCGAAAACGCTTACTAAAAAGTTGCTTTACAAAAGCAACTAAAAAGTACAAAGCGAAAGAGCGAAATCAGAAGAGGTTTCGAAAACGCTTACTAAAAAGTTGCTTTACAAAAACAACTAAAAAGTACAAGCGCAAGAACGAAACCAAAGGAAGTCTCAAAACGCTAGCTAAAAAGTTGTTATTCAAAAAAAAAACAACTAAAAAGCATAAAAGCGGGACAAAAAGTCAAAACGCGAACACCACATAAATAAAGCTAAAAAGTTACTACAAGTAGCTAAAAAGCAAAAAGGTGTCCAAAAGCGTTCACAGTAACCATCCAAAAACAAAAGAGCCCACAGGTCGGGCAAAACACCAAAAATTACAGAGGGTCAAGGCCCTTTCCGGACTCCACATCAACAGAAGGCTGCGGGGCAAACATAGAAATCGGGACTGCATCGACGGCAACGTCACCCGGGTTTGAAACCCCCACGCCAGATCCATCCCCGGCCAAAGAGGAAGTCGGGTTCTCAACAGGAACTTCGGGGTCGGACGCCGGAACCTCATCCTCGTTTGGAGCAGGAACAATCTTTCCCTCCACAACGACGTTATCCGTACTGAACAAGCTCAGATCTAGGTCGGGAGCAAGAACCCGGACCTGAGCCTTCAGATTTTCAAACATGGCATCCATACCCTTGGCCACGTGACCTTCCAGCTCATAAAATTTGTCCTGCGCAGATTGCAGCTCCTCCTTTGTCTCCACAAGCTCGGCATATAGCCGAGTATAATTCTCTGTAGCCGCCTTCGCCATCTCCTCAGATGTCTTCGCTGACGCCACAGCCGCAGTAGCCCTAGCTTTCTCTTTCTCCAAAGAGGCCTCCAGCTCAGTAATCCTGGCAGCCTTCAGTTGACTAATCTTATCAAGCTCGGACTGAGTCTTCTCAAGTCGGGAGCTGGTCGCCCCAAGAGGGGATTTCCTGAACTCCCGGGCAATAGCGGCATGCAGACTAGCCATCCGGACACAGCTCCGCACCATATACTGAAAATGATGCTCCATAGACACATCATCAGTAGAAATAAAGGTCTGAGGGAGGATATGCTGCTCAATCCAACCAAGAGCATCAAAGTCCTTATCATTGAAACCGGCAAGCTCTTGAGAGGTCTTCTGCTTCTTAGGAGGAGGACCCGAGAACGGAGGAGGAGAAGAAGTAGCAGAGGTCGGAGGATCCTGACTTATAGCTCGGAAATGGGGAGTCGGAATAGTCTTCGACCGAGTCTGAACACCCACAGTAGTCTTCTGTGGAGAAGATCGGGCAGAAGCATCCCCAGCCTCGAGATTTCGAGCAGCCACCGACTTCTTCGTCCGACGAAGGAATTTCATGGAATCCGCCTGAGAAGACATCTCTGCAAGAAATCAAGAAAGGGATTACCACAACAGAAATTACACCAAAGATAAAGAAAAACCAAAATACTAAGAAAAGGTCGGAATCTCAAAGAGGTCGGGAACTACCTAACTCGGAACGGAGAAGGCTTGGATCTCCCAACATTTTCTTCGTGTCCAAGTGAGGTGCCCGACCCCATAAACTGCTCACCACACCCACAAAAGCCTGCTCCACCTCATCTAGACTCTCAAAAGTATACTTAGCAGACACTATATTCTCCTGCCAACAAAGAGGAAAAGAAGGCTCCCCACTCTCATCCAGAAAGAAAGGTCGGACGTCCCCAGCAGCCCGGACCTTAAAATAAAAGTTCTTAAAATCGTGAAAAGACTCATCATACAGGTTACAAAACTTTCTTCCCTGGTTAGCCCTAAAGGAGACCCAGGACACCTTCCCTCCACCCGAACCCGGCTTCGTCAACACAAACAAATAGGAAAAAAGAGAAATAGAGGGAGAGACACCCAAAAACTGACACAAAAGTTGGAACAGCTTTAAAAATGCCCAGGAATTTGGATGGAGCTGCGTAGGGGCAAGGTTACAAGACCACAACACCTCGGACTCCAGGTCGGTAAAAGGAAGTCGGACACCCAGCTTAGAGAAAAAACAATCATAAGCATAAAAGAAGAGCTTCTCGGAACTATCTAAGGGCGGGAAGCAAACTCTCTCCTCGGAATCCGGGGCTACTAACTCATAATCCCTCTCAGACTCTCTATCTTCACATATGCTACATTGCCTACGAAACCTAGCTAAATACTCAGAATCTACCACAGAAGGGACTCTTAAAGGAACAGGATCTACCCAACCAAGACCACTCGGAATCTTGGTGACATCGCTTGAAGAACCTTTCGAGACATAAAAATCTTGCCTACAAAGAAGAATACAACAGCAAAGGCAAAAATCACATAAAGGCAGACAGCAAAAACCCATTCAGCAAAAGCGAGAAAACAAAGTTCTTTTAGAAGAAAATGCAGCAACCCGAAAACAAAATACCAAGAGAAAAGAGCCCCCCCCCCCACATACAAACAACCAAAGCAATGGCGGCGCCTCTTTTCGGGGCAACCCAGGCATAGAAGAAAAAGAAACAGAAGCATATGTGCGCAAAGAAAATGAAGACGAGAACAAACCTGGAAGAAAGGAAGAAGACGACGAGCTCCGATGCAAGGAGAACGAAAACGGCGGCGCAGAGGAAACCCCGGAAAAAAACGCACAGAAAGAATCGGACAAGAAGAACAAAGAAGGAGCGGCGCTCGAAGGAGAAGTGGCGAAAACTCAGAAAACGGAAAAGGGAACAGAATAAACGAAGAAAATGAGGAAAGGGGCAAATAAATAAAGCCTTCACAAAGCCCGAACGGAAATCGAGGAGAAACGGTAAAAAGCAATAAATGCTGAAGCAGCCATTTTCGAATTTTGAAAAAACTACTATGCCCGAGCTCGACCTCTCAAAAAGGACGAACTCGGGCAGGGGCACTGTTCATACCCTGACCGAGCTCCCCAAACTCGGTAAGTTCATAGAAGGTCCGACCTCATCCCAAGGCCCACGCCTGAGGTCGGACCTCGGACAACAAAGCTAAAAAGGCCCATCAAAAGGAACGCAGCCCAAAAACTAAAAGGCCGAAAAGGCCTAGAGAAAGGCGGTTCCACAAAGATAGGGATAAAACTCCCAAAAGATAAGATAAGATAAGAATATCTTATCCAGGGAAGATCACAGCCAACTACTATAAATACACTGGAGCACCCAGGTATAACTCACACTCTAATTCTACTCAATATCTGCTTGGACCCATGCTAACTTAAGCATCGGAGTGTCATTGCAGGTACAACCCCCAGCCGCTCAACACACCAAGCTCGGGCCACGGAGCCCTCACCTCGGGTCCTGCCAGACGACCGAGCTGCACGTTTCAGGTAACCCCCGGAACAGCTTGCTTCAAGCCGGCAATCTTCGTGGGATCGACTCTTACTCACGTAAGGTATTACTTGGACGACCTAGTGCACTTGCTCATCAGCTGCACGAAGTTGTGTATCATGATTTCGTGTACCAACCTTCATCACTTATGTATTTTCAAGGGTAGAGTTTTTACACCTCACAGATTAAGGTGTGGAGCTCTGCTGTTCCTCTTGAATTAATGCAAAGTACTATCGTTTTTTATTCAATTCATGCTTATTCTTGTTCTAAGAAATTCACTCGTACTTCAACTTGATGGATGTGATGATCCGTGACACTCATCATCATCCTCCCTTATGAATGCATGCCTAACAACCACCTCCGTTCTATCTGCGAGACCTTGAGTGTGTATCTCTTGGCCTCCTGGTTCATGACGTATGGTTGCCTCTCCTGACAACAAAGCCTTCCATTCCGTGAGATCAGAGTCTTCGTGGTATAAGCTAGAATCAATTGGTAGCATTCTTGAGATCCGAAAAGTCTAAATCTTGTCTGTGGTATTCTGAGTAAGATCTGGGATTGGATGACTGTGACGAGTTTTAAACTCGTGACTGTTGGACGCAGTGACAGTGTGCATAAGGGTCAATGGATCTTATTCCGACATGATCGAGAACCGACAGCTGATTAGCCATGCGGGAAACCGTAGCAGATATGTTTTCACTGAGAGGACGGATGGTAGCCATTGACAACGGTGATCCACCAACATACAGCTTGCCATGGAAGGGAGTACGCATGATTGGATAAAGACATTAAGAAAGCAGAGGCTCAGAGAGAACAAAGCATCTCCATACGCTTATCTGAAATTCCCACCAATGAATTGCATAAGTATCTCTATCCTATTTTATGTTCTATTTCTCTTTTAATTATCAAAACCTCATAACCATTTGAATCTGCCTGACTGAGATTTACAAGATGACCAAAGCTTGCTTCAAGCCGACAATCTCATTGGGATCGACCTTACTCACATAAGGTATTACTTGGACGACCCAGTGCACTTGCTGGTCAGCTGCGTGGAGTTGTGGGAGAAGTGTGAACTCACGATTTCATGTACCAAGGCTTGTCTTACGAATTAAAGAAGGCAGTAGGCCACTCTTCAGGGGGATCTCTAATCTAGAAGAATACCATTGAAGAAGCCATAGATGTCATTGAGACTGTAGCTGAGAATGACTATTTTTATGTTTCTGAGAGGAGCAACACTCGAGGAGTAATGGAGTTGAACAATATGGATGCACTGCTAGCTCAAAACAAGATGATCACCAAGCAGTTGGCTGACTGATACGTAAAAATTAAGATTTCACGTAATTACCGGCAAGTATACCGGGTCGTATCAAGTAGTAAGACTCACTAAGAGTGAGGTCGATCCCACGAGGATTGGTAGATTAAGCAACTTTAGTTAAATGGTAGATTTAGTCAAGCAAACATAGTTTTGATTTCATGAGCATTTTGATTTTTAAACATAATTGCAAGAATTTAAATGGCAAAGAATGTAAAGAACTAGAATAAAGAAATGAAGTGCAAGTAAATGACGGAAACTTAAATTGCAAGAAACTTAAATAACATCAAAGGTAAATGGCAAGAAATTAAAGGGTGCAGAAATTTAAAGAGCATAAAAGTAAATGGCAATAAGTAGATGAACAGAATGTAAATAACAAGAGTAGTAAATAGACAGAATGTAGAAAGGGATTGGGAATTGGGTAATCAAATAGCTAGAGCAAGAGAAATGAGAGTTAATGATAGAGAGGATCATTAGGGATTAGAGATGTTAGTTTTCATGAATTGATGTTAGTCAAATCCTTCTCAATCATGGGTATAGATCCATGGCAAATGGGTGATTGAATCCCAATCTCTTGGTGATTCAATCTCTCTCAACATAGCCAATTGCCACTCTCGTGATCTAATTGTTCATGAGAAGAGATGAAGATCAATTTTAATCCAGCCACACAATTTCCAAAATCTCAACCAAGGAGAGTTACATCTCACATACTAACCAAGGTATGTTGATTGAGGAAATCATGAGAGGATGAACTCTAAACTGAATTATGTGGCTCATTCATCAAATTCACCACATAATTCATATAGATTAACCCCTCTCTCGATGGTGGTTGAATCTTTGAAGAACAAGAGTTCCCTCTTTAGATCAACCACTAAAATTGAGAAAGAGAAGATGGGTTCACCAATTCATTCCAACCAACAGAGCTCCTCCCCCTAATGAAAGGGGTTTAGTGAATCATAGCTCCAATTTCAACAACAATTGCCATCAATCAAAGTTAAACTAAATTGCAAAGAAAGATGAAGAAGAAGAGGTAAATGCTTGAAGATTAAGAAAATGAAGAAGAGAAGTTCCAAGATGAACCAAGAGTAGCTCTCTGGGTCTCCTCTCGGAAGTACCAAAAGAGTTTTCAAATACAAGTGCTAAAAAGTGTAAAAATGACTAAGTGTAAAAAGTAGAGTAAAAGTGTAAAAGTCCAAAAGTTCTTTACAAGTACATCAATCTCTTCTATTTATACTACTCCCAAAACTTCTTCAGAGATCTCCAATTTGGGTTAGCAATGTGGGCTTTCTCATTGTTGAATTCTTGGCTCAATTGGAAGTGTTGCTAGACTTGGAAAGGAAGAGTTCATTCATCATGTTTCTGGCCCATTGGCTTGGCGTTATTGGCACTAACTCTAGGCATAATGCACGTTGGCAACGTGCATGCCAATTTCCTGGTAGTGAAGTATGAGACTTGGGCGTTGCTAGCCCAAGTTGTTGCCAACAACTTGCTTTTCCTCTTCTTGGCTCTACTTTCATGCTAAATGTAGCCCAGAATTTGAGTGTCAACCTCCAGCCTCAATATGGACTATTATACATCATTGGAAAGCTCTTGATGTCTATTTTCTAATGCCACTGGAATCACCTCAATTGGACTTTCCTAGCTCAAGTTATGGTTCCTCAAAGAAGGTAAGGTCAAGCTGCCAAGTTGTTGCCAAGTTGTTGCCAATAACGCACCTTAAACCCCAAGTTGGCAACGTGCTCGTGCCTTACTCTCCCAAGGCAAGGGCTTGGGGCTGGCGTTGTTGCAAAACACGCCCCCTATCTAGCACGTTGGCAACGTGCTCGAGCCACACTCCAAGGCTAATCTCTAGCCTTCTTGAATTTCACTTCATGTTCTTGTTTTTAGGGCCTAAAGATGACTCTGGTTTGGCTTCAATTTTGTGCTCCACTATAGACTATTATATATGGTTGGAAAGCTCTGAATGTCAGCTTTCCAATGCAATTGGAAGCACTCAATTTGGATCTCTGTAGCTCAAGATATCTTCCATTGAAGAGGACATGGTCAGGCTGCCTTGTTGGAGTTGTTGTGAATAACGCCCATTCATTTCCAAGTTGGCAACGTGCACCACAATTTTTTCACCATTCTGGCGTTGTTGCCAAACACTCCTTCCCTTTAGCACGTTGGCAACGTGCTCGAGCCTTTCCAAGGCTC
Organism: Arachis hypogaea; assembly: GCF_003086295.3. NCBI lineage: Eukaryota > Viridiplantae > Streptophyta > Magnoliopsida > Fabales > Fabaceae > Arachis > Arachis hypogaea. Next base: position 41,751,593 of record NC_092039.1, read on the forward strand.
TAAACAATGCTTCCTGGCGTTGGCAACGTCCATGGCAAGGCTTGTGGGCGTTGGCAACGTGGTTGGTGCGCCTTGTGGGCGTTGGAACCTGGTTGGTGCGCCTTGTGGGCGTTGGCAACCTGGTTGGTGCCTCTCCCTGGCGTTGGCAACTTGAATGGCACTCCTTTCTTCATTTTGGGCGTTGGCAACTTGGTTGGGCGTTGCCAACTTGGTGAGCAAGCCAGAAACAATACTTTCCATGTTTGAGGCTCTAAATGAAGCCAACATTTGAACCTTCAAATGAACTCCAATTTCATATTGTGATATATGGTTGAAAAGCTCTTGATGTATACTTTCCAATGCCACTGATTTCACCTCAATTGGAGTTTTCTAGCTCAAGATATACGTTCTTGAAGAGAGCATCCTCAAGCTGCCTGGGCGTTGTTGCCCAAGTTGTTGGCAAACACGCCAGCAACAACGCCAGGCTCTTCTTCAACTTGGCTTGGGCGTTGCCAACTTGGTGTTGGCGTTGGCAACGTGCTACTCTTCCCCTGGTGGCTTCCCCTGATGGCTCCTGGCGTTGCCAACTTGCTGCTCAAGTTGGCAACTTGCAATGCTTCATTTCCTTGCTCTTGGGGCTTGAGTTTCCCTCTAATTTGAGCTTCCATTCCTCGCCACATTATGGACTATTATATATCGTTGGAAAGCTCTTGATGTCAGCTTCTCAACGAAATTGGAATCATGCCAATTGGATCCTTGTGGCTCAAGATATTCATCCTTGAAGAGGGGGAGGTCAAGCTGCCAACTCTGCTGGACACACACTAGCAAGTTGCCAACTTGATTTCCAAGTTGCCAACTTGCTTGTTCTTCCTTTCTCCAATATTTTCTTGCTCCATTGTCTTCTTGCTTCATCATCTAACATAAACCAAAGAACTTTCCTCAAAGTTTTGCCATCTTATGCAATAATTTTCAAGGGAATCATTCACATCAACTTGTATATAAACTCCTTGATTTATTTGCATGAATTATGCCAAATTTCACTTAATTCTTGGTTCATGGATGCATGGAGGAAAACTCACAAAATTGCTCATTTATTTCAAAGAAAGTGAATGAACCTAAGCTAAAACTAACTAAACTAACTAGTTAAAATGGCAAATATGCGAATGCATCACAACACCAAACTTAAACCTTGCTTGTCCTCAAGCAAGAAAAGAATCATGCAATAGAGATTGACAATCCAAGGTTAGAAGAATAGCAAGTTAATGTTCATGGCAAGCTAGTTTTCTATGCATGCTACAATCACAAAAGAAATGTAAATGATTGATGCTTCTATCTAGCTCAATTTATGAAATCTTTTTCTTATAATTCTTCCTTGAAACAAGCTTTTGATTTTTCTTATTAGCTTCTCCTTTTGGGTGCTTTGCCCCATGAGTTAATAACAAAGCTACGATTCTAAATGCTTTGTTTTCAAGTATTACCACTTGATACATAAGCACCACAAGCATTTAATTAGAGGACTTCATTAGGCTCATTTTTTCTTTTCTTTTCTTGACTCTCTAATCATTGATGCTCAGAACCTTGAGCTTTGAGGGAGTGCTTTTGCACTTGAGCCTAGCCTTGACTTCTAAGTGTTTTGTTTTCAAGCATTTTACTTGATACATAAACACCACAAGTACATAACAATGAAATTGTCATTGGTACTCAGAGCCTTCAGCTTTCTCATTCTTTCCCTTTTTCTTTTCTTGCCTTAATTGCATTTGCTTCTTCAAGGTTTTCATGATTTTCAAAAGATTTCACAAAAAGTCCTAGATGAAAACTTCAATTAAATAAAATCTAATGTACTTGAGCAACAATCAATCATACTAGCTTTCCAATATTTGTATGCACATGCTAAGTTCTTCTTTCATGCCTTGTTTGTTTATGATCATGATGCTTTATTGCTTTTGAATTCACAAAACTCAAGTTGGTAGTCATAATGCCACAGCAGCATATTGCAATTTAGAAATCAAACTATGCCCATTCATATCTCACATGTATACAGAGAAGGTAATAAGACAATCATGCAATTTAAAGTGATGGAAACAAATGAGAGAAAGAAAGAACTTTACAACCTTGTAATTTATCTTCTCTATTGTTGTCCTTTTCCTCCTTTTCTTTCCCTTCCCACACCAAACTTAGAATGATTGCTTGTCCTCAAGCAACAATTAAAACCGTGGCTATAGGGCTAAGATAGATCATGAATGTCTTACACAATGAAACATTAGTAGCACATGTGTTTCAAGCAAACAAAATTAAAGATAACAATTAAGGCACAAGAGACAGAGACATTTTGATTGCAAACTTAAGAAGGTGAGCACAATACATTGCATAAAAGATAAGTGGCACACCAAACTTAGTGTGACACTTTCACTTGGAATTAATGCAAGTATCCAGTACAGATTAGAAACAAATTTTGTTGCATAGCAACACCAAACTTAGAATGCAATCATATGTCAATTTATTTGAATTAAAGCTAAGCAAATGAAACTGTTGTATGTTAAATACAATCATCAAGCTAAGAATCTATCATGAATAAGGATCTCTTGGTAATGTATTAACAAAAACAGTTAATAAGCAAACTAAATGAAAGCGTTTAAAGATAGAAAAATAACTAAAGCAGGTAGAATGCAAAAGTGTTAAATCAAAAGAGAAAACTAAAACTGCAGAGGCATTATGATTATGCAGACAAGTAGTGTTGCTTGAATAAATTGCATAGAAAATAAATGGCACACCAAACTTAGAATCTTGGTGTGTCACTTTCATTTTTGATTTGATGCAATCATCCAAAAAGATTGAAAACAATTTGTTGCAAGGCAACACCAAACTTAAAATGTAACCATATGCCAATTTATTGAATTTAAATAAAACAAAGAACAAAAACAAAGCAGAGAAGAGAAATTATACCTATGGTTGACATGTTGTTCACTTTCTTCCTCTTCTTCCAGTTTGTTAATAGGAATGACCTTAAGGGGGGAGAAGATTCAGCTAGTGTCCCCTGTCTTGGCCTCTCCTCAGCAAACTTTCTTTTGTTAATGGCTTGATTGAGCTTGCTTGCTGGATCATGGGGAGGATTGCTTGTGGTTGACCCCTTTTTCTTCATGAATATTGTCCTTGGTAGTTTGGTCACAATCCTCTTCTTGGTGCTTTTGTTAATTGCCTTCACTTCCTTGAATCCAAGTCTTGGTGGTTGTGTGATTGTTGGAGTCTTCTTTTCATCAAAAGCCTTTTGTATTGGTGGTTCCATGAGCCCTTCCTTCATGTGATTTTCTGCTTCACTTGAGTGTGAATTCTCTGGAATGACTTCCTCACGTTCATGCTCCTCCACTCCTTTCTTTGCACCCAACATTTGCTTTAATAGCTCTATCATGGAGGAGGTTTGTTGATCTTCCCAACATTTCTTCATCTCCTCTTCATACCTTTCAATCATGGTTTCAAGTGTTGAGGCGTTTTGGTCCAGGGAAGTTTGTGAGAGTTGTGAGTCTTCATGTTCTCTTGTCATCACAAGTGCAATTTCAGGTTCAACCACCTCTACCTCATTTTTCATTGAAATTTCCCTTGACACAGAGGCTTCCTCATCTTGCTTTTCCACTTCCTCACCCACAAATTTGTCTTCATCCGTACTGTTTGATGGTTCTAAGTTCCTCTTTGTTTGCTCTAAGGACCCATTTATCTGCTCGAGGATGGTTTCTTCCCAAGATGGGGATTTTGTGTAAAATTCCACTAATTTTCTCTGTATTTCAATGCCTTCAAGGTATTCCTCATCTGTTAATTCAAGAGATGAAGGTTGAGAGTAATTTTGGTGACGTGAATGAGTTGTGGTGAAGTTGTGTTGAGGGGTGTGGAATAAGTTGTGTGATTGATGGGATGAATGGTATGGATTTTGGAGGAAACTTTGTGTTGAGGCATAATCAAGTGGTGAAGAATTTTGATATGAAAAATTTGGAGGTGAGGTTGGATAATTAAGAGGTGCTGGCTCCTGATGGATGGGATAAGAAACATTGAATTCTCCTTGGTTTTGTCCTTCCCAATCACAATTTGGATAGTTGTCCCATTCATAGGAGTATGAATCATTTTGTGTTCTTGTGAAGCATCCCATTTGGTTTGATTGCTCAAACCCCATCATTCCTTGGTCTTGATTTTCCCAACCACAATTAGTATGGTAACTTGAATCATTTTGTGGTGGTGGAAAATACCCCATGTAACTTTCTTGATCATTATGTGACCTTGGGGCATATCCCATTTGGGTTGATTGCTCATGATCCATCATTTCTTGTTGATATTCCCATCCACCATAAGGATAATGATATGAATCATTTTGTGGTAGTGGTTGGTATCCCATATGATTCTCTTGCTCATCTTGTGTCTCTGAAGCAAATCTCCATGAATTGGAGTGCTCAGAATTTGTATTTTCTTGGTGATATTCCCAGCCACCATTAGAAATTGGTGGTGGTGGGTGATATCCCAGAAAGTTTGTTTGATCAAAAGATGAGGTAAACTCCATTTAAGTTTTGTAAAACACAATCACCAAAGCAATTGAAATTCATATCTCAGATGAGAATCTCTTAGTGAGGCAATAACACAAACACTTAGTGTCAAGAAGAAAACAAAAAGATTAAAAGAATTGTACAAAGCAAAAACAAAGAAAATGCTTAATCTAAACTACCATTCACTTAATCATTGTCAATCTTTTCCAATCCCCGGCAACGGCGCCAAAAACTTGATACGTAAAAATTAAGATTTCACGTAATTACCGGCAAGTATACCGGGTCGTATTAAGTAGTAAGACTCACTAAGAGTGAGGTCGATCCCACGAGGATTGGTAGATTAAGCAACTTTAGTTAAATGGTAGATTTAGTCAAGCAAACATAGTTTTGATTTCATGAGCATTTTGATTTTTAAACATAATTGCAAGAATTTAAATGGCAAAGAATGTAAAGAACTAGAATAAAGAAATGAAGTGCAAGTAAATGACGGAAACTTAAATTGCAAGAAACTTAAATAACATCAAAGGTAAATGGCAAGAAATTAAAGGGTGCAGAAATTTAAAGAGCATAAAAGTAAATGGCAAGAAGTAGATGAACAGAATGTAAATAACAAGAGTAGTAAATAGACAGAATGTAGAAAGGGATTGGGAATTGGGTAATCAAATAGCTAGAGCAAGAGAAATGAGAGTTAATGATAGAGAGGATCATTAGGGATTAGAGATGTTAGTTTTCATGAATTGATGTTAGTCAAATCCTTCTCAATCATGGGTATAGATCCATGGCAAATGGGTGATTGAATCCCAATCTCTTGGTGATTCAATCTCTCTCAACATAGCCAATTGCCACTCTCGTGATCTAATTGTTCATGAGAAGAGATGAAGATCAATTTTAATCCAGCCACACAATTTCCAAAATCTCAACCAAGGAGAGTTACATCTCACATACTAACCAAGGTATGTTGATTGAGGAAATCATGAGAGGATGAACTCTAAACTGAATTATGTGGCTCATTCATCAAATTCACCACATAATTCATATAGATTAACCCCTCTCTCGATGGTGGTTGAATCTTTGAAGAACAAGAGTTCCCTCTTTAGATCAACCACTAAAATTGAGAAAGAGAAGATGGGTTCACCAATTCATTCCAACCAACAGAGCTCCTCCCCCTAATGAAAGGGGTTTAGTGAATCATAGCTCCAATTTCAACAACAATTGCCATCAATCAAAGTTAAACTAAATTGCAAAGAAAGATGAAGAAGAAGAGGTAAATGCTTGAAGATTAAGAAAATGAAGAAGAGAAGTTCCAAGATGAACCAAGAGTAGCTCTCTGGGTCTCCTCTCGGAAGTACCAAAAGAGTTTTCAAATACAAGTGCTAAAAAGTGTAAAAATGACTAAGTGTAAAAAGTAGAGTAAAAGTGTAAAAGTCCAAAAGTTCTTTACAAGTACATCAATCTCTTCTATTTATACTACTCCCAAAACTTCTTCAGAGATCTCCAATTTGGGTTTCTCTTTGTTGAATTCTTGGCTCAATTGAAGAAGTTGTTGGCCTTTGTGATGAATAGGGGAAGCAAAGCAAGTTGGCATCAATTCTGGCCCATTGAGGGGCGTTATTGGCAATAACTCAGGCCTTAGTGCACGTTGGCAACGTGCATGCCAATTTCCTGGAAGTGAGTTTGAGACTTGGGCGTTGCTAGCCCAAGTTGTTGCAAACAACTTGCTCTTCCTCTTCTTGGCTCTACTTTCATGCTAAATGTAGCCCAGAATTTGAGTGTCAACCTTCTGCCTCAATATGGACTATTATACATCATTGGAAAGCTCTTGATGTCTATTTTTCAATGCCACTGGAATCACCTCATTTGGACTTTCCTAGCTCAAGTTATGCTTCCTCAAAGAAGGTAAGGTCAAGCTGCCAAGTTGTTGCCAAAAACGCACCTTCACCCCCAAGTTGGCAACGTGCTCGTGCCTAGCCTCCCAAGGCAGGGACTTGGGGCTGGCGTTGTTGCAAAACACGCCCCTTATCTAGCACGTTGGCAACGTGCTCGAGCCACACTCCAAGGCTCTAAACAATGCTTCCTGGCGTTGGCAACGTCCATGGCAAGGCTTGTGGGCGTTGGCAACGTGGTTGGTGCGCCTTGTGGGCGTTGGAACCTGGTTGGTGCGCCTTGTGGGCGTTGGCAACCTGGTTGGTGCCTCTCCCTGGCGTTGGCAACTTGAATGGCACTCCTTTCTTCATTTTGGGCGTTGGCAACTTGGTTGGGCGTTGCCAACTTGGTGAGCAAGCCAGAAACAATACTTTCCATGTTTGAGGCTCTAAATGAAGCCAACATTTGAACCTTCAAATGAACTCCAATTTCATATTGTGATATATGGTTGAAAAGCTCTTGATGTCTACTTTCCAATGCCACTGATTTCACCTCAATTGGAGTTTTCTAGCTCAAGATATACGTTCTTGAAGAGAGCATCCTCAAGCTGCCTGGGCGTTGTTGCCCAAGTTGTTGGCAAACACGCCAGCAACAACGCCAGGCTCTTCTTCAACTTGGCTTGGGCGTTGCCAACTTGGTGTTGGCGTTGGCAACGTGCTACTCTTCCCCTGGTGGCTTCCCCTGATGGCTCCTGGCGTTGCCAACTTGCTGCTCAAGTTGGCAACTTGCAATGCTTCATTTCCTTGCTCTTGGGGCTTGAGTTTCCCTCTGATTTGAGCTTCCATTCCTCGCCACATTATGGACTATTATATATCGTTGGAAAGATCTTGATGTCAGCTTCTCAACGAAATTGGAATCATGCCAATTGGATCCTTGTGGCTCAAGATATTCATCCTTGAAGAGGGGGAGGTCAAGCTGCCAACTCTGCTGGACACACACTAGCAAGTTGCCAACTTGATTTCCAAGTTGCCAACTTGCTTGTTCTTCCTTTCTCCAATATTTTCTTGCTCCATTGTCTTCTTGCTTCATCATCTAACATAAACCAAAGAACTTTCCTCAAAGTTTTGCCATCTTATGCAATAATTTTCAAGGGAATCATTCACATCAACTTGTATATAAACTCCTTGATTTATTTGCATGAATTATGCCAAATTTCACTTAATTCTTGGTTCATGGATGCATGGAGGAAAACTCACAAAATTGCTCATTTATTTCAAAGAAAGTGAATGAACCTAAGCTAAAACTAACTAAACTAACTAGTTAAAATGGCAAATATGCGAATGCATCACTGACCTTACTAAGCAGATGGAGAGGAACCAAGTTACAGCAGTCAGCACCCCACCACCAGCTCAAGAAGGAGTGAATACAGAGGAATGAGGTGATTGGGAACAAGCCAACTATGTTGGGAACTCACCCAGGCAATCACATGATCCATACTCCAAGACCTATAATCCTGGTTGGAAGAACCATCCAAACTTTGAGTAGGGAAATCAACAAGACCAAAGCCAAGATCAGAGACATCACAACCCCAACAATAATGTAGTATACCAACATTCCACACAGAGATCATATCAACACCCACCCAACACCACTTCTCAGCAGCCATGTCAAACCCAAAATGGCCAGTCTCAACCCTCTAACCTCAACCCACCATCACCATTTAAAGATAGACTCTCTAGAATTGAGACCTTGCTCGAAGGCATATGCAAGGAAGTTCAAGACAGTAAAACGTTCCGGGAAGAAGTACGATCCAATATGCAAAATCAAGATGCTGCCATCAAAAAACTGGAAACACAGATCGGCTACCTATTCAAGCAAGTTCCTGGCCACAATATTTCTAACAAAACTAATACAAACCCAAGGGAGGAGTGTCAGGCTATCACCCTCAGAAGTGGAAAAGAATTAAAGGAGACCTCCAAAAAACCACAAGAGAAGAACACGGATGGAGGGGGAAAAGGACAAGTCATCTTGGGCTAGTTTCACAAGCCTTTTTCATTAGTTTTTACTTGGTTTCATGAATTTCTTTGGCAATAAGTAAGTGTTTGGATGAGAAATTCATGGTTGTCTTGATTCAATCAAACATTGTTAATTTTATGCATTTTCATGAGATTTTTGCAAGATGTAGTGGATGTTATGAATGATGCAAAATCCTATAATTATGCCATGGCTTTGATGAGTATTTTTTGGTTGATGATTGGTAAAAAAGGCAGAGGAGGAGCAAGGAAGAAGAGAAGGAAAGGCCAACATTGGCCCATCAACGTTGAAGGCAATGTTCTAGAGGAAGAAAACGTGGGTGCCAACGTTACCTCCAACTTCCTCAAAAATGTTCAATTCTGGAGCTGGATAAATATTGGGCGACGCGTAAGCGTGAGTTACGCGCACGCATGGAATTGAAAAATTGACCATCCACGCGTACGTGTGACCAAGCCAACGTTGGAGGGAACATTGTTAACCAAACGTTGCCTCCAACGTCTGTGATGAGAAGCCCAAAATTTGGAATTGAGAAACTTGAATCGAGTAGGAGTAGGAATAGGATAGAAGGCTCTGGTAGAGAGCTTAGCTTAGAAATCTGTTTCCTTTCTGCACTTTTAGATTTCAGTTGTAATTGAATTCAGTTTGATTTATGCAATTTCAACTTCTTATACTTCCCTTCTGCAAGTTTACATGTTTATTGTCTATGCAATTTAATTTCCCTGCTCTCCTGCTTCTCAGCCAATTTACTTTCTGTCAATTTAGTTTCTCTACACTTGTTCTTTGAGCTATGATCCACTGAACCCCAAATTCATTAGGGGGAGGAGTGATAAACTCCGATTTCGTGGTTTATTCTGTGCTTAATTTTGGGGATTTTATCACTTTTTCCCACATTTATTCAATAAAACAGCATGGTTTTGTAATTCTCCCTTGAACTGTGCTTAAGTGTAAAAACATGCTTTTTAGGCCCTTAAATTGGTGATTTTAACTTACTTTAATTTCATTCGATGCCTTCATGTATTTGTTGAGCGATTTCAGGTTCATAAGGCAAGTATTGGATGGAAGAAATGAGGAGAAAAGCATGCAAAGTGGAGAATGCATGAGGAAACAAGAATTGGGAATGCATCAATGGGTGCACGCGCACACAAGGCGCGCACGCACAAAAGTGATTTCGCATAGAGACTCTGATAAACCACTATTTTATGGTTTATCTTGTGCTTAATTGAGTGGATTTTATCAATCTTTCTTACATTTATTCATATGATTTGCATGTTTTACAATTCCTTCCCAGAATTTGTTCTATGATTGAAAACATGCTTCTTTGCCTTTTATTTTCTTTTATTGAATCCTCTCTTATTGCCATTAGATTCCTTGATATGTGTGTTAAGTGATTTCAGGGATTATAGGGCAAGAATGGCTTAGAGGATGGAAAGGAAGCATGCAAAAGTGAAAGGAATACAAGAAGTTGAAGAAACTGCAAAGCTGTCAGCCTGACCCTCTCGCACTAAAACGACCATAACTTGAGCTACAAAGATCCAAATGACGCGGTTCTACTTGCGTTGGAAAGCTAACGTCTGGGGCTTCGATTTGATGTATAATTTGCCATAGTGGCCATACAGATAGACGATGCGAACGCATCATCCATGCGGACACGTCGCATATGCAAAAATCAGCGCGGCATAATTCGCAAACAGCGAATGCTGGGCTATTTCCGACCCAGTTTCAAGCCCAGAAAACACGGATTAAAGGCTGCAAAGTGGAGGAATGAAGGAGACTTCAGATTAGGCTTTTCATAATTCACAATCTTAGTTCTAGATGTAGTTTTTAGTGAGAGAGGTTCTCTCCTCTCTCTTTAGGATTAGGATTTTATTTGCTTTAAGGATTATCTTTTTATCAGGTTCAATATTCCTTTTTCATTACTTGCTTTCTCAATTTAGTTTATGAATTCTTCTATGTTACATATTACTCTTTCAAATTAATGTTATTTGAGGTATTTTCAGATCTATGATTTGTTTCTTTTATTTATAATATAAATAATTTGAATTTTTCCCTTTTGGCTTTGGTTGATTAATTGGTGACGCTTGAGCTGTCAAATAAAGCAGTGGTTGAAATTGGGAGTTGCTAATTAATTTGAATTCCAATAACTCTAGCCTTTCCCAAGGAAAGACTAGGACTTTAGGTATCAAATTAATTAGTCCACCTGACCTTCCTTTGTTTAGTAAAGGTTAACTAAGTGGGATTAAAATCTAATTCTCATCACAATTGATAAGGATAGGACTTCTAGTTCTCGTACCTTGCCAAAGGTTTATTTTACAGTTATTATTATTTTATTTTACTTGTCATTCAACTAACTCTTTACCTTAATCCAAAACCCCAAAACACACTTTTTTATAACCAATAATAAGAACATACCTCCCTGCAATTCCTTGAGAAGGCGACCCGAGGTTTAAATAATCGGTTATCAATTTCAAAGGGGTTTGTTACTTGTGACAACCAAAACGTTTGTAAGAACGGACTTTTGTTGGTTTAGAAGCTACTTGCAACGGGAACTTATTCTGAATTCTAGACCACGCAGAAGTTCTCTCATCAGACGTGCGTGCGTACATGACGCTTCTGAGCAGATGAAGAAATAGCCAATTGATGCGCATGCGCACATGGCGCGTACGCGCCGATACTCTCACGTGACTCACTTAAAGGCAAAATGATGGGGGTGATTTCTGAGCAGCCCAGGCCCAATTCCAACCTGTTTATGAGTGTATTTCATGCAGAATTGAAGCCCAAGCAAAGGGGGAGCAATTGTTTGTAGGATGAGCATCACGTAGTTTAATTTCTAGAGAGAGAAGCTCCCTCTTCTCTCTAGAATTAGGGTTCTTAGGGTATTTCCCTCTTAGATCTAGGTCCAATTTTATGTTTTCATCTTGTTTCCTCTATAATTTCTTGTTTCTACACTTTAATTCTCTTAGTTTGTGATGTTAATTTGACTTTCATGTCTCTTTTATGCTCATGCACTCATGTTGAATTTGGATTTTCTTTGACGAGATTTAATGTTTGATGTTCTTTTATTGTTGATTTGAGTTGTGATTTTACTTTTCTTATAATTGGTAGTTGGTAAATTTTATCTTTCCTCGCAATTTACCATGCTTTCCATTTGTACCTACCAAGTGTTTGACAAAATTCTTGGTTGGGCTTTAGAGTAAAATTTTATGCTCTTGGTTTGGGAAGGTAACTTAAGAACTCTTGAGTTGCTAATGTCCAAGTGATTGGTGATTGGGAGCCATTGACCTTAGATCTCACTAATTGAATTGGTGGAGAACTAGGACTTATGGACTTGGATTGACATAGCTCATTTGACTTTCCTTTATCATTTATAGGATGACTTAATGGGGTTGATCTTTGCCAATTCTCATGTTGTGGTTAGTGATAAGGATAGAGATCCTTGACCACCAACCCTTGCCAAGGCCCTTTTGTTATTTGAATTTCTTTATCATTTACTTTTCATTTCTCTTATTCCAAAAACCCCAAAACATACTTCATAGCCAATAAGCATACACTTCATTGCAATCCTCGTGAGACGACCCGGAGTCCAAATACTCTGGTTAATTCTTATTTGGGGTTTGTACATGTGACAAAACCATAAATTTTAATTTGATGCGAGAGTTGTTTGTTGGTTTGGAGCTATGCTTACAACGAAGTAACTCTTTTCTATAAGAAGAAGAATTTAGACCGACAATAATTTTTGCAATCAAATTAATGGCGCCATTGCCGGGGATTGCAATGGTGCTATGTTATTGGCTATTGTATATATTGTGAATATCTTGATTTTTGGTTTGTTTGTTAGTTTTTGCTTGTTGTAGGATTTTGTTCTCTTTGTTTCTCACGACTTTGGCTATTAGTTTGGTTCAAACTATGTTGTAGGAGATGGAAATTACAATGACAACATGCATCAAGTATTTGGAAATCAAAGGTGGGAGGAGCCCCAAGCTTATGGACAACCTTCTAGGCAACAACCTCCTCCGGCTTCTTATGGGTACAATTCAAATCTTGATGCATACGAATCTAATGTATGTGATGACCCTCATTGTGGTTGTCAACCACAATCATCATATGCATATGAACCCCCCCTTAATATAAACCTCAACCACACTCACAAGCCTCATACCACCATTCACCTCCATATGATCCTAACCCATACCAACCATTCCAACACCCATACTCCCATGAACCACAAAGTCCATACATACCACCTCATGAATTTCACCAATATGAACCACCTTCCAATCACAATACCTTTCCCTCAAACAATGAAACCTCTCTTCCACAATCACCTCCCAATGAAGCCCCCATGCTAGAATTGAGAGATCCTGAATCTCATCTCTTAAGGTGACAAGAGGAGGATGAAAAGAAGTTTACGAAGTTAAGAGCAAAAATGGCTATCATAGTAGAAGCCATTGGTAACATAGTCTCATCCCGCCTAAGCTTATGCGATCAAGGCACTCCCATTGTTGAATGTGGAGAAGCACCCAAGGAGCTTAGTGAGGGAATGGACTTAAAAAAAATGCATGAATTTTTCAAAAAAAAAAGCATAAATTTTAAAAACATGCAATTGACACCAAACTTAAAAATTGACTCAAGACTCAAATAAGAAACACAAAAATATTTTTGATTTTTTTTTCATTTTTAAAATTTTTTTTTTTGGACTTTTCGAAAATTTCTTTTTGGAAAAATGAAAACAAATAAAAACTTTTTGAAAGATTTTTGGAAAAAAATTTTTTTTGAAAAGAAAATTACCTAATATGAGCAACAAGATGAACCGTCAGTTGTCCAAACTCAAACAATTCTCGGCAACGGCGCCAAAAACTTGGTGCACGAAATTGTGATCATCAACAATGGTGCCAAAAACATGGTAGTACTCTCAAATGTGAATCACACTTTGTCACAACTCCGCACAACTAACTAGCAAGTGCACTGCGTCGTCCAAGTAATAAACCTTACGTGAGTAAGGGTCGATCCCACGGAGATTGTTGGTATGAAGCAAGCTATGGTCATCTTGTAAATCTCAGTCAAGCGGATTCAAATGATTAGTGAGTTTTCGAAAATAAAGATAAATAAAGCATAAAGTAAAGATAGAGATACTTATGTAATTCATTGGTAGGAATTTCAGACAAATGTATGGAGATGCTGTGTTCCTTCTGAATCTCTGCTTTCCTACTGCTTTCATCCAATCCTTCTTACTCCTTTCCATGGCAAGCTGTATGTAGGGCATCACCGTTGTCAATGGCTACTTCCCATCCTCTCAGTGAAAATGGTCCAAATGCTCTTGTCACAGCACGGCTAATCATCTGTCGGTTCTCGATCATGTCGGAATAGAATCCATTAATTCTTTTGCGTCTGTCACCACGCCCAACAATCGCGAGTTTGAAGCTCGTCACAGTCATTCAATCCCTGAATCCTACTCGGAATACCACAGATAAGGTTTAGACTTTTCAGATTCTCAAGAATTGCCGACAAAGGGTTCTAGCTTATACCACGAAGATTCTAATTAAGGAATCCAAGAGATACACGCTCAGTCTAAGGTAGGACGAAAGTGGTTGTCAGTCATGCGTTCATAGGTGAGAATGATAATGAGTGTCACGGATAATCACATTCATCATGTTGAAGTGCAACGAATATCTTAGAACAAGAATAAGCTGAATTGAATAGAAAATAGTAGTTATTGCATTAAAACTCGAGGTACAGCAGAGCTCCACACCCTTAATCTATGGTGTGTAGAAACTCCACCGTTGAAAATACATAAGTGATGGTCCAGGCATGGCCGAATGGCCAGACCCCTTTGAAGGTCTAAAATCGCATACACTGATTAAAGATCAATCAAAAGACGTCTAATACAATAGTAAAATGTCCTATTTATACTAGACTAGTTACTAGGGTTTACAGAAATAAGTCTAAGTGCAGAAATACACTTCCGGGGCCCACTTTGGTGTGTGCTTGGGCTGTGCTTGAGCTTTACACGTGCAAAGGCTTCTCTTGGAGTTAAACACCAAGTTGTAACGTGTTTTTGGCGTTTAACTCTGGTTTGTGACGTGTTTCTGGCGTTTTACTCCAGAATGCAGCATGGAACTGGCATTGAACGCCAGTTTGCGTCATCTAAGCTCGAACAAAGTATGGACCATCTCGATGTCTACTTTCCAACGCCGTTGAGAGCGCGCCATTTGGAGTTCTTTAGCTCCAGAAAATCCATTTCAAGTGCAGGGAGGTCAGAATCCAACAACATCAACAGTCCTTTTTCAGCCTGAATCAGATTTTTGCTCAGGTCCCTTAATTTCAGCCAGAAAATACCTAAATCACAGAAAAATACATAAACTCATAGTAAAGTCCAGAAATGTGAATTTTGCATAAAAACTAATGAAAACATCCCTAAAAGTAGCTAGATCCTACTAAAAACTACCTAAAAACAATGCCAAAAAGCGTATAAATTATCCGCTCATCATCACATTAACTCACTCACTCAATTCTAGTGAATTACCTCATTCCAACAATCCATGCTTCCTTGCTTGTGCATTTACTTGTCTTATTATCTCCTGTTTTCTATTTTCAAGATAAGCCATCATAAGCAACAATGGAAGTGGAAGGAAGAATACGCAGTAACCAATTGACCTACCAGCTGAAGGTAGCAGCTAGGAAAGTTGCCGTACCCCCATGCTCATCTTTGGATGCACCGAGGACGGTGCAAACTTTTAAGTGTGGGGAGGTCGTCTGACCACTTGGCGTTTTTGGGTGACAAGTTTCTAATTCCAACACTTTTGCATTTCATTTTAGAATTTTTAGTAAAATTTTCTTATTTTGCATATGTATATATTAAGCTTAGTCAAAATCATGATATTTTCCAAGTATTTTATCTATAAGGCACCCCCAATTGATTGAAAAAAAATTTGTGAAAACTTGCTTAAATTATATATTTTGTGGATCATGTTTGAGCTAAGAACACAAGCATGTGAGATTTGAGCCTAATTGTGTGGTTACATCATATAACCACTTATTTTCATTTTTGTGTGCATTATTCTCTTTCTATGATTGTAATATTTGATTTGTTTAGTTTTATATGTCCATTATTTTATGTATATATGCACTTATATGATTGAGACCATTATTTCATTAGCTCACTTACCCAAATAGCCTACCTTTTACTCTCCGTTGTTAGCCAATTTTGAGCCTATGCTTAACCCAAATGTTCTTTATTGTAGCACATTACAAGCCTAAAGCGAAAAATAATAAAAGTCCCTTGTTTGGATCTTTGATTAGCTTAGGCTAGTGACAGTGTTTATTATTCAAGTTTGGGGAAAATTGGAAACATTGGTTGGGATAAAAGGGTGTTTTTGTATTTTTGTTGAAAAATTTGGGAATTGGGTACATACTCATGTATCAATCATGTTTATACCATATGCATTGATGTTCTTGTATATATTTTAGTTTGAAAAAAATGAATGAGAAAAAACAAAAAGGAAAAAAAAAAATATATATATATATATATATATAGAAAAAGAAAGAAAAATACAAGCAATAAAAAGGGGACAAAATGCCCCAAGTAAAGCTCAATAAAAAAATCAATGCGTATGTGTAGTGACCAAAAATGGAATGCATGAGTGTGTGAAAAAGTGAAGAATTGATAGTTAGGTTTGTTTAGAATTGTATAGGTTGTTATATACGTTAGGTGGGAAGCTTAGGTTAATCAAAGATTCAAATTCTAGTCCACTTGACTATATGCATCCTTACCTTAACCCTAACCCCGTTACAACCTATGGGAAAGCCCTCATGATATTTATATGCATGCATAAAGTAATTGTTGATTGTTAGATGAAAAATAAATATTGAAAAGCATGATTAGGGGAGATATTGAGTGAATCAACCCCATACACTTGAGTGCCTAGAGTGGATACACATCCGGTGAGGGTTCGATCGCTCAATTACATGTTTCCACCCATGATCAATTATTCTTGCAAGTTTGTAAAATCTTTCAATAATTCAATGCAATTGTGGGTTTGATTTGACTGCTATGGCTTTAGCCCTTGTCCTCATATATGTGTTCTTGGAAGTTGACCTATTTTGACCAAGCAGTTGCATTCATTTAGATAGATTGCATGTAGATAGGTTACATTTAGGTAGTTTGCATCGAATAAATATTGATACCCCTTTGCTTCTTTCTTGATTTTAGCATGAGGACATGCTTAGTTTAAGTGTGGGGAGATTTGATAAACCCCGATTTCGTGGTTTATTCTATACTGAATTTGGGGGATTTTATCACCTTTTCCCACATTTATTCAATAAAATAGCATGGTTTTGTAATTCTCCCTTGAATTGTGCTTAAGTGTAAAAACATGCTTTTTAGGCCCTTAAATTGGTGATTTTAACTCACTTTAATTCCATTCGATGCCTTGATGTGTTTGTTGAGTGATTTCAGGTTCATAACGCAAGTATTAGATGGAAGAAAGAAATGAGGAAAAAAGCATGCAAAGTGGAGAATGCATGAGGAAACAAGAATTGGGAATGCATCAATGGGCGTGCGCACACACAAGGTGCACACGCGCAAAAGTGATTTCGCAAAGAGACGCGCGCGCGTACATGACGCTTTCGCGCGAATGAAGAAATAGCCAATCGACGCGCACGCGCACATGGCACGTACGCGCCGATACTCTCACATGACTCACTTAAAGGCAAAATGCTGGAGGTGATTTCTTAGCAGCCCAGGCCCAATTCCATCCTGTTTCTGAGTGTATTTCATGCAGAATTGAAGCCCAAGCAAATGGGGAGCAATTGTTTGTAGCATGAGCATCATGTAGTTTAATTTCTAGAGAGAGAAGCTCCCTCTTCTCTCTAGAATTAGGGTTCTTAGGGTATTTCCCTCTTAGATCTATGATAAACCCCATTTGTAGGGTTTATCTTGTGCTTCATTTAAGGGATTTTATCACCTTTTACCTACATTTATTCAATGAAATAGCATGGTTTTAGAACTTCTCCCTTAATTGTGCTTAAGAGTGAAAACATGATTTTTAGGTCTTAAAATAGCTAAATTTAATTTACCTTGATTCCATTAGATGACTTGATATGTTTGTTAAGTGATTTCAGATTTAGGAGGCAAAGATTGGATCAAGGGAATGAAGAAAAAGCATGTAAAGTTGGAGAACTTATGAAGAAATGAAAGAACCGGAAAGCTGTCAAGCCTGACCTCTTGGCACTTAATCGACTATAACTTGAGCTACAGAGGTACAAATGATGCGGTTTTAGTTGGGTTGGAAAGCTAACATCCGGGGCTTCGAAACGATATAAGATTTGCCATAGTTACTATACGTATGGTGATGCGTACGCGCACTGTACGCGCATGCGCCGTTGCTGCCATATGATCCACTTAAAGCAATACGTGGCCAGCGAATTCTAGAGCCTTGTGGGCCCAATCCAACTCATTTCTGATGCTATTTAAGCCAAGGATTGAAGGGGGAATGAATATAGTTCACAACATTTAGAAGTTAGTTACTATTAGTCATAGTTTTAGTTTTAGAAGTAGTTTCTAGAGAGAGAAGCTAGCTTCTCACTTCTCTCTAGGATTAGGATTAGGATTGGGATTTGGTTTAGTTCTTAGATCTAGATTTTAATTCATCTTCTTCTACTTCTATCTTCTCAATTCCTTGTTGTTACATTCATTCTTCTTCCATTCTTTTGTTGTAATTTCCTTTATGTTGTTCTTGTATTTTGTTGTAGATATACTTTTGTTTCTTCTACTCTCTTTCAATTCAATCAAGGTAATTCATAATAAATGTATTTCTTTTGATTGTTGTTGTTAATTCCTTTCAATAATTGTTGTTAGATTTCATTCTTGTTGTCAATTTACTATGCTTTTCTTTTGTGCCTTCCAAGTGTTTGAGAAAATGCTTGGTTGGATTCTAGAGTAGAGTTTTATGTTCTTGGCTTGGAAAGGTAACTTAGAAACTCTTGAGTTACTAATGTCCAAGTAATTGATGATTGGGATCCATTGACTATAGTTATCACTAATTGAATTAGTGGAGAGTTAGGACTTATGGACTAAGATTGATATAGCTCATTTGACTTTCCTTTACTACTAGTTAGAGGATGATTTAATGAGATTAATCCTTGCCAATTCTCATATTGTGGTTAGTGATTAGGATAGAGATCCTTGACCACCAACCCTTGCCAAGACCTTTTTAGGCCTTAGTTTACTTTCTTGCCATTTGTCTTTCATGTTTCTTATTAAAACCCCAAAAATAACTCACAACCAACAACAAAACACTTCATTACAAATCCTAGGGAGAACGACCTGAGGTTTGAATACTTCGGTTTATAAATTTTAGGGGTTTGTTTTGGTGACAAACAACTTTTTGTATGAAAGGATTATTGTTTGGTTTAGAAACTATACTTGCAACGAGAATTCGTTTGTGAAATTCTAAACTGTCAAAAATCAAATCATCAATCTAGATCCAATTTTGTGTTTTCAACTTGTTTCCTCTACAATTTCTTACTTCTACACTTTAATTCTCTTAGTTTGTGATGTTAATTTGACTTTCATGTCTATTTTATGCTCATGCACTCATGTTGAATTTGAATTTTCTTTGATGAGATTTAACGTTTGATGTTCTTTTATTGTTGATTTGAGTTGTGATTTTACTTTTCTTGCAATTGGTAGTTAGTAAATTTTATCTTTCCTCACAATTTACCATGCTTTCCATTTGTAACTACCAAGTGTTTGACAAAATTCTTGGTTGGGCTTTAGAGTAGAATTTTATGCTCTTGGTTTGGAAAGGTAACTTAGGAACTCTTGAGTTGCTAATGTCCAAGTGATTGGTGATTGGGAGCCATTGACCTTAGATCTAACTAATTGAATTGGTGGAAAACTAGGACTTATGGACTTGGATTGACATAGCTCATTTGACTTTCCTTTATCTTTTAGAGGATGACTTAATGGGGTTGATATTTGCCAATTCTCAAGTTGTGGTTAGTGATAAGGATAGAGATCCTTGACCACCAACCCTTGCCAAGGCCTTTTTGTTATTTGGATTTCCTTATCATTTACTTTTCATGTCTCTTATTCCAAAAACCCCAAAACATACTTCATAGCCAATAAGCATACATTTCATTGCAATCCTCGTGGGACGACTCAGAGTCTAAATACTTCGGTTAATTCTTATTTGGGGTTTGTACATGTGACAAAACCATAAATTTTAATTTGATACGAGAGTTGTTTGTTGGTTTGGAGCTATGCTTACAAAGAAGTAACTCTTTTCTGTAAGAAGAAGAATCTAGACCGACAATAATTTTTGCAATAAAATTAATAGCGCCGTTGCCGGGGAATCACACAATTAGGTGAACATCTTCTTCTTCTCAATTCATTTGGATAGCTAAGAAACAACATCTGTTTTGATTGAGATCTATTCACTCTGGAAGGTGGTTTGAATCTGTGAATTTCCATGTGAGCCTCGGACGGGGAATCATGGAAATTAGAACTGAAGCTATCTTTCTCACAGCTCTGTTGATCAACACCATTCGGGAGGAATTGAGATCTTGAGAGTTTGTGTGGCTTATGGATGAGAGAAAATGCTTAAGCTCTTCTCGTGACAATTGGATCAAGGAATTGGCAAGATTGATTGTGATTAGAGAGATTGGATTTCCAAGGAATTGGGATCTGGTGGACGAAATTGTGATTCGTACTCTTTGTACTTGTATGAAATTTAATTCGAGATAATAGCTCTTTACTATGTGTGGTCACAACTCCGTTCAACTAACCAGCAAGTGTACTGAGTCGTCCAAGTAATAAACCTTACGTGAGTAAGGGTCGATTCCATAGAAATTGTTGGTATGAAGCAAGCTATGGTCATCTTGTAAATCTCAGTCAGACGGATAGTAATTGATTATGGATTTTCGAAAATTAATAAATAATAAGCAGGAAATAAAGATAAATAACATAGGATATAAATACTTATGTAAATTAATGGTGGGAATTTCAGATAAGCGTATGGAGATACTGTGCCTTTTCTTTTTCTACTTTCCTACTTTTTCCTTCAATCCTTCTTACTCCTTTCCATGGCAAGCTGTATGTAGGACATCACCGTTGTCAATGGCTACATCCCATCCTCTCAGTGAAAAAGGTCCAAATGCTCTGTCACAGCACGGCTCATCATCTGTCGGTTCTCAATCAGGTTGGAATCGAATCCCTTGATTCTTTTGCGTCTGTCACTAACGCCCAGCCTTCAGGAGTTTGAAGCTCGTCACAGTCATTCAATCCCAGAATCCTACTCGGAATACCACAGACAAGGTTTAGACTTTCCGAATTCTCATGAATGCCGCCATCAATCTAGCTTATACCACAAAGATTCTGTTTGGGGAATCTAAGTGATATGCGCCCGGCCTAAGGTAGAATGGAAGTGGTTGTCAATCACGTGAGTTCATAGGTGAGAATAATGATGAGTGTCACAGATCATCACATTCATCAAGTTGAAGTGCAACGAATATCTTAGAATAAGAATAAAGAGAATTGAATAGAAACAGTAGTAATTGCATTAAAACTAGAGGTACAGCAGAGCTCCACACCCTTAATCTATGGTGTGTAGAAACTCCACCGTTGAAAATACATAAGTGAAAGGTTTAGGCATGGACGAATGGCCAGCCCCCCAAAACGTGATCAATAGTCTCCTCAGATGAAGAATAAAATAAAACTGAGACCAAAGATGTCTAATACAATAGTAAATTATCCTATTTATACTAAACTAGCTACTAGGGTTTACATGAGTAAGTAATTGATGCATAAATCCACTTTCGGGGCCCACTTGGTGTGTGTTTGGGCTGAGCTTGATCTATCCACGAGCTGAGGCTTCTTTTGGAGTTGAACGCCAAGTTGTACCGTGTTTTGGGCATTCAACTCCGGGTCGTGACGTGTTTCTGGCGTTTTACTCCAGACAGCAGCATGGAACTGACGTTGAGCGCCAGTTTACGTCGTCAATTCCCGAATAAAGTATGGACTATTATATATTGATGGAAAGCTCTGGATGTCTACTTTCCAACGCCGTTGAGAGCACGCCATTTCGAGTGCAGGAAGGTCAGATTCCAATAGCATCAGCAGTCCTTTGTCAGCCTCCTATCAGAGTTTTGCTCAAGTCCTTCAATTTCAGCCAGAAATTACCTGAAATCACAGAAAAACACACAAACTCGTAGTAAAGTCCAGAAATGTGAATTTAACATAAAAACTAATGAAAACATCCCTATAAGTGATGACAAGTCATCATATACCCATTTTTCAAGCTAATTTCACTTGTTTTGTTAGCATTTATGCACTTTCTTGCATCCTAAGTAAGTGATTTGGAGTGAAAATGCATAACTTCTCTAAATCAAGCAACCACCATGAAATTAATGTTAAATCATGAGGTTTAAGCTAATTTTAATTGAATTTTAATTGATTTATAAGCCTCTTGAATTTAGTGATACTTGGAGTAGTTGTTTTGGTTTATTGTAGGTGAAGAAAAGAAAAGAAAAGGAAAAGCGTGGCCTAAGAAGTGTAGCCTAAGGAAGGGAAAGCGTGGCCAAAGTAATAGAAAGCGTGCCGCATGCAATGGGGGAGGCAACATTGCCCTCCACAAGGGCAGACTGCCCTCTAGGAGGGCAACACAAGAGAACCAAACAAGGAAGGCAAATCTGCCCTGCCCACTACAAGGGCAGAGCACAAAATGTGCCTTGGGACCAAGAGAAAGAGAACCTTGCCCTGCCCTTGTGGAGGGCAGAATCGGGCTCTCCAAGGAAAGAAATCAAGGGAAAAATGTCACCCATGCATGCTATAAGGATCGAACAAGGAATCATGAGGAAGCCAAGGACTAAGGTTGAGTGCCGTGCCAAGAAACCAAGGAAATTATTGTAGCGTGTGCGTCCGCCCAGATTCGAACTCGGGAATGCAATGTGGGAACTCTGCCCTGCCCTTGGCGCGGGCAGGGCAGCATTTGGATTGGCGCACGACCTTGGCGCACCACTCCTCAATCTGGCGCACCAATATTCGACCGTGGCAGCACCACGCACGCGTCTGGCAGCACCACAATTTTCTGCCCTGCCCTTGGCACGGGCAGGGCAGCATCTCACGCATCAGGGCACGCCAGACTCGCACCACGCCGCACCAGCTCGCACCACCATGCATCAATTTTCTGCCCTGCCCTCCACAAGGGCAGGGCAGCCTCCTGGGAGTGACTTTTAATGGGCCAAAAATTCAAATTAAAAATCCATTTGAATTCATTTCTTCACCAAATCAAAAGCCCATCTAAATCCCAAAAATCCAAGAATAGAAAGTGTATAAATAGAAGCTAGTTTGATGTAATTAGGACCTTTTACCATTTTTTGATTTTTACCTTTACTTTTGAATTCTACTTTCATCTTTCTTTGAGCTTTCTTGAGAGACTTGTCCGAGCACCAAGAGGATCAAGGGAGAATTGACTGATCTCCTTCCTCATTCTTACTTGGGCAATTCTACTCTTCTGTTTTTGAGTTTTGGGTGTGTGAAATTGAGGAAATTCTGTCTCAATTCCCATTCAAACTCTTTTCAATTTGTTTTCTGCATAATTGAATCTGATTTCTGTTCTTCTACTGCTTTCTCTTCAATTTTCTGTCAATTACTTTGTGAACTTGGATCTAAGAAGGCAAATAGAGATCTAGGCTCTGCTACCTAGTCTCTTGAGACCTGAGACCCAGTTTTATTTTTGGTTCTTCTGTGAACCTTTGCTGCATTTTATTTTCTTTCTGTTTGAATGATATTTGCTTCTGATTTAATTTCTGCTCAATCAATTGCTGCAATTTACTTCTTCTTTGTTTAGATTCTGCAATCCCACACCTCAATTCCCTTTTACTTTCTAGCAATTTAACTTTCTTGCCATTTAAGTTACTGCAGTTTATGTTTCTTGCACTTTAAGTTTCAGTCATTTACTTTCTTGTTCTTTAAGTTTCTGCAAATTTACTTTCCTGTTCTTCAATTTACTGCACGTCTCCCTTCCCCCTTTACATTTACTGTCATTTACTTCCTGTTAAACACAAATCACTCAACCAATACTTGATTCGCTTGACTAAATCACCCACTAAACTAAAATTGCTCAATCCTTCAATCCCTGTGGGATCGACCTCACTCATGTGAGTTATTATTACTTGATGCGACCCGGTACACTTGCCGGTGAGTTTTGTGTTGGATCGTTTTCCACACATCAAGTTTTTGGCGCCGTTGCCGGGGATTGAAATAGATTGACAATGATTAAGTGAAGTGGAGGTCTAGATTAAGCATTTTTTTTCCTTTTCTGTTATTCTAATTCTTACTAACACACTAACTGTTTGAATTTTTGCTTAAACTAACTAAATCTTCATTCTAGCTACAGATTGAAGTTCCATTGTATTTCTGGGTTTGTGTGTTTATTGTTGTGTGTTTGTATGTCAGGTATAGGAAGATCCTCCCCTATCATCTCTGAAATTGATCAAAGGACTCTTCGGAGAATAAGAAGAGCTGAAAGAGGGAAGAACATTGTTGGAGAAGAAGAATCTGAGGAGGAATTCCAAGACATGGAAGGAGATACCAATCAACCAGGAGAAGGAGCCAACAATAATCAACAACAGAGAAGAGTCTTGGCTTCATACACATTTGCAAATGCTAGGCATTGTGGGAGTAGCATTCTTCCTCCCAAT
Source organism: Arachis hypogaea (assembly GCF_003086295.3). Lineage (NCBI taxonomy): Eukaryota > Viridiplantae > Streptophyta > Magnoliopsida > Fabales > Fabaceae > Arachis > Arachis hypogaea. The sequence continues at coordinate 41,775,691 of NC_092039.1, forward strand.
GTCAATGCAAACAATTTTGAACTTAAGCCACAACTCATCACTCTGGTTCAAAACAATTGTTCTTTTGGAGGAGGGCCTTTGGAGGATCCAAATCAACATCTGTCTAATTTCTTGAGAATCTGTGACACAGTGAAAACCAATGGTGTACCTCCTGATAGTTACAAGTTACTGCTCTTCCCATTCTCTCTCAGAGATAAAGCCACTCAATGGCTAGAGACCTTTCCAAAAGAAAGCATCAACACTTGGGATGACTTGGTGAGCAAGTTCCTTGCCAAATTTTATCCCCCTCAAAGAATCTTAAGGTTGAAGACTGAGGTTCAAACGTTCACTCAATTGGAGGCCGAGAACTTATATGAAGCATGGGAAAGATATAAGGCTCTATTGAGGAAATGTCCACCAGAGATGTTCACTGAGTGGGACAAGTTGCAAAACTTCTATGAGGGACTCACTCTTAAAGCCCAAGAAGCTCTTGATCACTCTGCCGGAGGCTCATTACAACTCATGAAAACCACAGAGGAAGCTCAAAACCTCATTGATATGGTGGCCAACAACCAATATTTCTTTGCTCATCAAAGACAACGCCAACCATCACAGAGAAGAGGAGTAATGGAGTTGGAAGGAGTGGATTCAATTTTAGCTCAAAACAAGATGATGCAGCAGCAGATTCAACAACAGTTTGAGCAAATGGCTAAGAGAATTGATGGCTTGCAAGTGGCAGCAGTGAGCACCACAAGCCAACCATCAACCACTTGGGTGCTGTTCCGAGGGTTACCTGAAACGTGTAGCTCGGTCGTCTGGAGAGGCCCGAGGTGGGGATTCAGGGACCTGAGCTTGATATGCAGAGTGATTGGTGGTTGTACCTGCAATGACACTCCGATGCTTAAGTTAGCATGGGTCCAAGCAGATATGTGTAGAATGTGGAATGAATGTCATACCTGGGTGCTCCAGTGTATTTATAGTAGTTGGCCGTGATCTTCCCTGGATAAGATATTCTTATCTTATCTTATCTTTGGGAGTTTTATCTCTATCTTTGTGGAACCGCCTCTTCTAGGCCTTTTCGGCCTTTAGGTTTTGGGCTGCGTTCCTTTTGATGGGCCTTCCTTGCTTTATTGTCCGAGGTCCGACCTTTAGGCGTGAGCCTTAGGACGAGGTCGGACCTTTTATGAATTTGCCGAGTTGGAGGAGCCCGGTCAGGGTATGAACAGTGCCCCTGCCCGAGTTCGTCCTTTTTGGGAGGTCGAGCTCGGGCATAGTAGTTTTTCAAAATTCAAAAATGGCCGTTCCTACATTTATTGCATTTTACCGTTTTTCCTCGATTTCCTTTCGGGCTCTGTGAAGGCTTTATTTATTTGCCCCTTTTCCTTCTTTTTCTGCGTTTTTGTTTTTCTTTATCCTTTTCGAGCACTGCTTCTTCTTTCTCTTTGCTCTGCTTCCCCGAATCTCTCCGTGTGTCTTTCTGGGGTTTCCTCTGTGCCGTCGCTTCGTTCTCCTTGCTTCGGAGCTCGTCGTCTTCGTTTTTTTCTTCCAGGTTTGTTCCCATGTTTCTCTTTTCTTGTGCACATATGCTTCTGTTCTTTGTGTGGCTCTTGTTTGTTTCTTTTTCTTTATGCCTGGGTTGCCCCGAAAAGAGGCGCCGCCATTGCTTGTTGTTTGTATATGGGGGGGCTCTTTTTGTTCTCTGGTATTTTTTGTTCTGGGTTGCCACATTTTCTTCGTGGGGTTTTTATTTCTTGCTTTGCTGAATGGGTTTTCGCTGTCTTCTTTATGTGATTTTGCTTGCTGTTGTATTCTTCTTTGTAGGTAAGAATTTTATGTCTCGAAAGGTTCTTCAAGCGATGTCGACTAAGGTTCCATGTGGTCTTGGTTGGGTAGACCCTCTTCCTCTAAGAGTCCCTTCTGTGGTAGATTCTGAGTATTTAGCTAGGTTCCGTAGGCACTGTAGCATATGTGAAAATAGAGAGTCTGAGAGGGATTATGAACTAGTAGCCCCGGATTCCGAGGAGAGAGTGTGCTTCCCGCCCTTAGATAGTTCCGAGAAGCTCTTCTTTTATGCTTATGATTGTTTTTTTCTCTAAGCTGAGTGTCCGACTTCCCTTTACCGATCTGGAGTCTGAGGTGTTATGGTCCTGTAATCTTGCCCCTACGCAGCTCCATCCAAATTCTTGGGCGTTTTTAAAGCTGTTTCAACTTTTGTGTCAGTTTTTGGGCGTCGCTCCCTCTATTTCTCTTTTCTCCTATTTGTTTGTGTTGACGAAGCCGGGGTCGGGTGGAGGGAAGGTATCTTGGGTTTCTTTTAGGGCTAACCAGGGAAGGAAGTTTTGTACCCTGTATGATGGGTCCTTTCATGATTTTAAGAACTTTTATTTCAAGGTCCGGGCTACTGGAGACGTCCGACCTTTCTTTCTAGATGAGAGTGGGGAGCCTTCTTTTCCTCTTTATTGGCGGGAGAATGTAGTGTCTACTAAGTATACCCTTGAGAGTCTAGATGAGGTGGAGCAGGCTTTTGTGGGTGTGGTAAGCAGTTTATGGGGTTGGGCGCCTCACTTGGACACGAAGAAAATGTTGGGAGATCCAAGCCTTCTCCGTTCCGAGTTAGGTAGTTCCCGACCTCTCCGAGATTCATCTTTTTTAGTATTTTGGCTTTGCTTGTTTTGGTGGAATTTCTGTTGTGGTAATCATTTTCTTTTATTTCTGCAGAGATGTCTTCTCAGGCAGATTCCATGAAGTACCTTCGTCGGACGAAGAAGTCTGTGGCTGCTCGAAATATCGAGGCTGGGGAGGCTTCTGCCCGATCTTCTCCGAAGAAGACTACTGTGGGTGTCATTACTCGGTCGAAGACTATTCCGACTCCCCAGTTCCGAGCTATAAATCAAGATCCTCCGACCTCTGGACCCGGTCACTCTTCCCCGCCTTCGTCCTCGGGTCCTCCTCCCAAGAAACAGAAGACCTCTCAAGAGCTTGCGGGTTTTAATGACAAGGATTTTGATGCTCTTGGTTGGATTGAACAGCATATTCTCCCTCAGACTTTTATTTCTACTGATGATGTGTCTATGGAGCACCATTTTCAGTATATGGCGCGGAGTTGTGTCCGGATGGCTAGTCTTCATGCCGCTATTGCCCGGGAGTTCAAGAAATCCCCCATTGGTGCGACCAGCTCCCGATTTGAGAAGGCTCAGTCTGAATTCGAGAGGATTAGTGAACTGAAGGCTGCTAGGATTACTGAGCTGGAGGCATCTTTGGAGAAAGAGAAAGCTAAGGCTACCGCGGCCGTGGCGGCAGCGAATGCATCTGAGGAGATGGCGAAGGCGGCTACAGAGAATTATACTCGGACATATGCTGAGCTTGTGGAGACAAAGGAGAGATTGCAATCCGCTCAGGATGATTTTTACGAGCTAGAAGGTCATGTGGCTAAGGGTATGGATGCTATGTTTGAAAATTTGAAGGCTCAGGTCCGGGTTCTTGCTCCTGACCTGGATCTGAGCTTATTCAGTACGGATAACGTTGTTGTGGAGGGAAAGATTGTTCCTGCTCCCAACGAGGATGAGGTTCCGGTGTCCGACCCCAAAGTTCCGGTTGCGAACCCGACTTCACCTTTGGCCGGGGATGGATCTGGTGAGGAGGTTTTAAACCGAGATGACGGTGCCGTCGATGCTGTCCCGATTTCTATGTTTCCTCCGCAGCCTTCTGTTGATGTGGAGTCCGGAAAGGATCTTGATTCTCTGTAATCCTTTTATCTTTGGTTTTTTGCCCGGCCTGTGGGCTCTTTTGTTTTTGGATGGTTTCTGTGAATGCTTTGGACACCTTTTTGCTATTAGCTACTTGTAGTAACTTTTTAGCTTATTATGCGGTGTTTTGTTCGCGTTTTGACTTTTTGTTCCGCTTTTATGCTTTTTAGTTGTTTTTGGATAACAACCTTTTAGCTAGCGCTTGAAACTTTTGTTTTAGCCTTTCCTTTGATTTCGTTTTTTCGCTTGTACTTTTTAGTTGTATAGCAACTTTTTAGTAAGCGTTTTCGAAATCTTTGTTTTCGCCGTTTTAAGGCTTCTTTCTCGGATCCGGGCTTTTTCTTGGACCTCGGGTGGGGCGGTCGAGTACTTCCCTTTGTTGGGCCCGACCTTGTCGTTGGTCGGCCCTTTAAGTTATTTTTGTAATCTCTTTTTATTTGGCTTTTTGAGCCTTTTCAGAGTTGCTTTATAACTTCTCACATTAATTTGAACCTCGTCGCTTTATCTTGCCGACCTTGTGTGGTCTCTTGGCAATGATTTTTTGCGTTTTGCCGAGCATAAATTAATGCGCCTTGGCGGGGTACTTTCCAGGATTTGTTTCATCATGCGGAAGAAAAGAGAAAAATTCTATTAGTATTAAAAAAGAAAGAATATTTACAGAATGTTTACCCTTGGCTAGGTCGGGTGCCTTTCTCGGCCGGGTGTCTCATTAAAAAACCTTTGCAGGAAAAAGAGTACACCTCGGGTTATATTTTTCTAGCTGTAGTATCGTCTTAGATTACAGGCGTGCCAGGCCCTGGGCAGCTCATTGCCTTCTAGGTCGGATACTTTGTAATAGCCTGTTCCTAAGACTTCTGTTACCTTGTAGGGTCCTTTCCAATTTGCAGCTAGCTTTCCTTCTCCCGACTTTTGTGTTCCGATGTCATTTCGGATTAGAATTAGGTCGTGAATGGAGAAGCTTCGCTTGATTACTTTCTGATTGTATCTGAGGGCCGTTCGACGTTTTAAGGCTTCTTCTCGGATCCGGGCTCCTTCTCGGACCTCGGGGAGGAGGTCGAGTTCTTCCTTTTGTGCCTGCAGGTTACCTTCTTCGTTGTAGAAGATGACTCTGGGTGACCCTTCATCTATTTCGATAGGAATCATTGCCTCCATCCCGTAAGCTAGTCGGAATGGCGATTCTCCCGTTGTAGAGTGTGGAGTTGTCCGATATGCCCATAGTACCTGGGGGAGCTCCTCGGCCCATGCCCCTTTGGCCTCTTGGAGTCTTCGTTTTAACCCGGCCAAGATGACTTTATTTGCGGCCTCTGCTTGTCCATTGGCTTGTGGGTGCTCGACTGAGGTGAATTGCTGTTTGATTTTTAGTTCGGCCGCCAAGTTCTGAAAACTTGTGTCCGTGAACTGTGTTCCATTGTCTGTTGTGATGGAGTAGGGGACTCCGAACCTTGTGACAATGTTTTTGTATAGGAATTTGCGGCTTTTCTGAGCCGTAATGGTGGCTAAGGGTTCAGCTTCGATCCACTTTGTGAAGTAGTCGACCCCTACTATGAGGTATTTGACTTGCCCCGGTCCTTGGGGGAACGGGCCGAGTAGGTCAAGTCCCCATTTTGCGAAGGGCCATGGTGCGGTGATGCTGATAAGGTCTTCGGGTGGTGCCTTGTGGAGATTGGCGTGTTTTTGGCAGGGGGCATATTTTCACAAATTCCGTTGCGTCTTTCTGCAAGGTTTGCCAGTAGAACCCGGCTCGGACTACTTTTTTGGATAATGCCCGAGCTCCGAGATGGTTCCCACACATGCCTCCGTGGACTTCTTCGAGGACGTTCTTCGTTTCTGAGGTCGGGACGCACCTAAGGAGGGGGTTTGAGAATCCTCTTCTGTATAACACGTCGTGAATTAGTGTATAATTCTGGGCATCTTTCGTGAGTCTTTTAGCTTCCTTTCTTTCGGCGGGGAGAGTTCCCGACTTCAGGTAGTTGAGTATGGGGGTCATCCATCCTTGCTGTTGGTTGGATATATTTAGCGTTTCTTCCTCTCTTAGCACGGAGGGGGATTGTAAGGTTTCCTGGAGGAGACTTCTATTGTTGCCTCCGGGCTTGGTGCTGGCGAGCTTTGAGAGGGCGTCTGCCCGGGCGTTTTGTTCCCGAGGTATGTGCTGAATCTGTATCTCTGAAAAGTGGCGTAGTTGTGCCTGTGTTTGGTCCAGGTATTTTTTCATGGTGGGGTCTTTGGCCTGGTAGCTTCCATTTACTTGTGATGTGACGACCTGGGAGTCGCTGAAGATCGTGATTTTCTGGGCTCCGACCTCTTCGGCTAGCTTTAGACCTGCTAGTAGGGCCTCTTATTCGGCTTGGTTGTTCGAAGCCTGGAACTCGAATTTTAGGGATAGTTCTATCCGCGTTCCTTGGTCACTTTCGAGTATAACCCCGGCTCCGCTTCCAGTTTTGTTTGAGGACCCGTCGACATACAGGTTCCATGAGAGTGGGGTTCCAGGGGTCTCAGTGTATTCTGCGATGAAGTCGGCTAGATACTGGGATTTTATGGCAGTCCGGGTTTCATAGTGGAGGTCGAACTCGGACAGTTCCACCGCCCATTGCAGTATTCGTCCTGCCAGGTCTGTTTTTTGGAGGATGTGTCTCATGGGTTGGTTTGTCCGGACTTTGATGGTGTGGGCTTGAAAGTAGGGACGGAGCCTCCGAGCTGTGAACACTAGGGCGTAGGCGAATTTTTCTATCTTCTGATAATTTAATTCGGCCCCTTGTAGTGCCTTGCTTACAAAGTATATGGGGTGTTGTCCTTGGTCATTTTCTCGTATTAATGCTGAAGCGACTGCTCGATGTCCAACCGAGAGGTATAGTACGAGTTCTTCTCCTTTTAAAGGTCGGGTTAGGATTGGTGGCTGTCCGAGGAATTCCTTGAATTCTTGAAAGGCTTTTTCGCACTCCGGGGTCCATGAGAAGGGTTTCCCTTTCTTTAGGAGTGAGTAGAGAGGTAGTGACTTTATTGCTGATCCTGCCAAGAATCTTGATAGGGCGGCTAGCCTTCCATTCAGTTGTTGTACTTCTCTGACACACGTCGGGCTCTTCATATTGAGTATCGCTTGGCATTTGTCCGGGTTTGCTTTGATGCCCCTTTGGGTCAGCATGAAGCCTAAGAACTTTCCGGCTTCTGCGGCGAAGGTGCACTTTGTTGGGTTAAGTCTCATGTTGTGTTTTCTGAGGGTGCCGAAGACACCGGTGAGGTCGGTCAGCAAGTTTCTGTCTCCTTGTGTCTTTACCAGCATGTCGTCGACGTACACCTCCAGCTGTAGTCCGATGTGCTCTGAGAACACTTTGTTCATTAGCCTCTGGTAGGTTGCCCCTGCGTTCTTCAGCCCGAAGGGCATTACTACGTAGCAGTAGTTTGCCCTTGGGGTTATGAACGAGGTCTTTTCTTGGTCGGGTCCGTACATCGGGATTTGATTGTATCCCGAGTATGCGTCCATGAAGGAGAGATATCTATAGCCCGAGGCTGCGTCTACTAAGGCGTCGATGTTTGGTAGTGGATATGGGTCTTTGGGGCAGGCTTTGTTGAGATCCGTGTAATCGACGCACATCCTCCATTTTCCATTGGGCTTTTTCACCAGGACCACGTTTGCGAGCCATAGGGGGTATTTTACTTCCCTAATGAACCCTGCATCTAGCAGTGCTTGTACTTGTTCTTCTATTGCTTGCATGCGCTCGGGTCCGAGCTTTCGGCGTCTTTGTTGGACAGGTCGGGATCCCGGGTAAACTGATAGCTTATGGCACATCAGGTCGGGGCTTATGCCTGGCATGTCGGAGGCTTTCCAGGCGAAGAGGTCGGAGTTCTCCTCTAAGAGGGTTATGAGTTTCTCTTTTAGGCCTGCTTCGAGGTTTGCTCCTATGTTTGTTATTTTTTCAGGTGTGTTCCCAATCTGGACTCTTTCGGTTTCTCCCTCTGGTTGTGGCCGAAGATCTTCTCGGGATTGAACTCGTCCGAGTTCTATTGTGTTGACCTCTTTCCCTTTTAGGCTCAGGCTTTCGTTGTAACATCGCCGCGCTAGTTTTTGGTCGCCTTTTAGGGTAGCGATTCCTTTTGCGGTAGGGAACTTCATACGGAGGTGTGGGGTCGAGACTATAGCTGCCAGTCTGTTTAGGGTTGGTCGCCCAATGAGGGCATTGTATGCTGAAGTGACGTCGACTATAATGTAGTCGATGCTTAATGTTTTAGATTGCTCGCCTCTTCCAAAGGTAGTGTGTAGCGAGATGTATCCTAAGGGATGGATCGGGGTATCCCCTAGCCCAAATAGGTCGGTGGGATAGGCCTTTAGTTCTTTTTCCTCAAGTCCGAGCTTGTCGAAGGCCGTTTTGAACAGGATATCTGCTGAGCTTCCCTGGTCAATCAGGGTTCGATGTAAGTTGGCGTTTGCTAGGATAATGGTGATTACCATTGGATCGTCGTGCCCGGGTATTATCCCTTGAGCATCTTCTCGGGTAAATAAGATAGTAGGTAATTCGGGCAGGGGACTGTCTTCTCGGACGTGATAGACTTCTTTGAGGTGTCTTTTTCGCGAGGATCTGGATGTTCCTCCGCCTGCAAAACCTCCATTTATCATGTGAACGTGTCTTTCAGGGGTTCGCGGGGTTTGTTCGGCCCGATCTTCGTTATCTCCCCGCCTTCTCTTCCTGGTCTCTTCTCCTTTCTCTGCTATGTATCTGTCGAGTTTTCCTTCTCTGGCTAGCTTTTCTATAACATTTTTTAGGTCGTAGCAGTCGTTAGTAGAATGACCGTAGAGCTTGTGATATTCACAGTATTCGGACCGATCTCTCCCCGCTCTCTTGTGTTTTAGCGGTCGGGGCGGTGGGATCCTTTCGGTGTGGCATACTTCTCTGTAGATATCTACCAGGGAGACTCGGAGGGGGGTGTAGCTGTAGTACTTCCGTGGCTTGTCCGAGTTGGGTTCTTCTTTCTTCTTCTGTTCCCGATCTCGATCTCGGAGTGGGTAGGTTGATTCCTTCCTAGAAGAGTCTCTTAGCTGGGAGGTTTTCCTCCATGTTGATATATTTTTCTGCCCGCTCCTGCACCTCGTATAGGGAGGTCGGGTATCGTTTGGATAGGGATTGGCTAAACGGTCCCTCTTTTAGGCCGTTTGCTAGTCCCATGATGGCTGCTTCAATGGGCAAGTGTTGTATGTCCAGGCAGGCTTTGTTGAATCGCTCCATGTATTCTCGGAGAGTTTCTTGGTTACCTTGTTTGATCCCGAGTAGACTGGGGGCATGTTTTGTCTTGTCCTTTTGAATAGAGAAATTTGTTAGGAATTTTTTGGTTAGGTCTTCGAAGCTGGTGATTGATCTTGGTGGCAGGTTGTCGAACCACTTCATGGCTGACTTGGTGAGAGTGGTGGGGAAGGCTTCGCACCGAATCGCGTCGGAGGCGTCGACTAGGTACATTCTGCTTCTGAAGTTGCTGAGGTGGTGACTTGGATCGGTGGTGCCGTCGTAGAGATCCATATCGGGTGGTTTGAAGTTTCGCGGTACCTTCTCCTTCATGATCTCTTGCGTGAAGGGATCATGATCTCTTTCAGGTTGGCCTCTATTTTCCGCAGTTTTTCTTCTAATTCTCTGCGCTTTCGAGTCTCCCTTCTCAGATCTTGTTCAGTTTCTTTCTGCTTCTTTATGTCTTCTTCGAGTTGTTTCAGTCGGTTCTGTTGTGCCCGGACTGCTTTTAGAATTTCCGAGCTCTTCTCTTTTTCGGAATTTTGTGGATCTTTGTTTGGGAGTGATGTCTTTGGGCGATTCTGTTTGTTTCCTCCTGGAGTGCGTGGTGATAGAGGGCTGTCCGGTCGTTCTCCGGTGTCAATTTTGTCCTCTTGTTCAGATGCAGCGCGGTCATTGTTGTGAGGGTCATCCGCCATGGTAGAGGGATGACTTCCAGGTCCCCGGCAACGGTGCCAATGTTCCGAGGGTTACCTGAAACGTGTAGCTCGGTCGTCTGGAGAGGCCCGAGGTGGGGATTCAGGGACCTGAGCTTGATATGCAGAGTGATTGGTGGTTGTACCTGCAATGACACTCCGATGCTTAAGTTAGCATGGGTCCAAGCAGATATGTGTAGAATGTGGAATGAATGTCATACCTGGGTGCTCCAGTGTATTTATAGTAGTTGGCCGTGATCTTCCCTGGATAAGATATTCTTATCTTATCTTATCTTTGGGAGTTTTATCTCTATCTTTGTGGAACCGCCTCTTCTAGGCCTTTTCGGCCTTTAGGTTTTGGGCTGCGTTCCTTTTGATGGGCCTTCCTTGCTTTATTGTCCGAGGTCCGACCTTTAGGCGTGAGCCTTAGGACGAGGTCGGACCTTTTATGAATTTGCCGAGTTGGAGGAGCCCGGTCAGGGTATGAACAGGTGCAAAGTGAAGAAACTCAAGAGGAGCAACAACAAGAGCAAGTCCAATACATGCACAACCAAAATCCTGGGACAAATGAAGTCTATGGTGATACTTACAATCCATCTTGGAAGAACCATCCCAACCTCAGATGGGGAGACAACCATAATCAAAACCAACAACCATGGCAAAGAAACACAGGCCAGAACAATTGGAAAAACACAAACCACAACCCCCAGCCAAACACTAATCAAAACTCATACAGAAAACCACAAAACAATTACCCAAATTCTAACCAATACCCACCCAATAACCAACCAACTAACCAACACACTTATCATCATCCATCAACACCCCAAAATCAACCCATCTCACAAGACTCACAGAGAATCACCAATCTAGAGCTGCTCATGGAGAAACTGATGAAGAACCAAGAATTGACAACAAAGAACCAAGAAGCCTCCATGAAGAACCTAGAGAGGCAGATTGGACAAATCTCTAAAAAGATTTCTATTGAAAAACCATCAAGTTCACTACCTAGTGATACCATTCCCAACCCAAAGGAAGAATGCAAGGTCGTGCAACTAAGAAGTGGAAAGATGTTAGTGGATGGTAACCAAGGAGCAACAAAGAAGCTTATGGAGAATGACACTGAGCCAACAAAGAATGATGAAGCCATCAACAAAGATATGATAAGCAACAATGCTCCAGAAAAACTCACAGAGGAAGACAACAAACCACAGAATTTGAAGAAAGGAAAACAAATCATGGAAGAACCAAGTCCAAAACAACATCAAGTGGTGAAGAGCTCAACACCACCATTGCCTTATCCACAGAGATTCCACAAGGAAACAAAGGATCAGCACTTCCACAAATTTCTTGAGACTTTCAAGAAGTTGGAGATCGACATACCTTTGGCAGAGGCTTTGGAGCAAATGCCTCTGTATGCCAAGTTCTTAAAGGAGCTCATCAACAAGAAAAGAGATTGGAATGAAAAGGAAACTGTAATGCTTAGTGAAGAATGCAGTGCACTCATTAAAAAGGGACTCCCTCCCAAGCTTGAAGACCCTGGAGGTTTCTTCTTACCATGCACTATTGGAAACCTGTTCATTAACAAGGGGATGTGCGATCTAGGAGCAAGCATAAATCTAATCCCATATTCTCTAGTGAAAAAGCTTGGCATAGAGGAGGTGAAACCAACACAGATGTCCTTGGAATTGGTGGACCAATCAATAGTATATCCTAAAGGGATGATTGAGAACCTTTTAGTTAAGGTTGACAGGTTTATCTATCCAGCAGATTTTGTGATCCTGGATTCTTCAGAACATGGAAATGACTCCATAATACTTGGTCGACCATTTTTGGCCACTGCTAGAGCCATTATGGATATAGAGCAAGGAGAGTTAACCCTCAGGATGCATGAGGAGAGCATCATCCTGAAAGTCTTTCCAGAATTACAAAGGGATGAAGAAACAAGCAAAATAAGTGATGATCTCCTTCCAAAGCAATCAACTGACAAGGAAGTAGAACAGAAAAACAAACAGATGCAAGAAGAAAAAGGGATTCAAAAGGAACCAACAGAAGTAGGGGTGATAAGTAAGAAGGGAGGTATCACAACTCAAGTACTTGTCAAGAAAGAAAGATCAACAAGAAAGAAAAAGATGAAGAGCAAGAAAAAGGCTCACAAAGGTTGGAAGAACAAGAAAATCCCAACTGAAGGATTTTCTAAAGGTGATAAAGTGCAACTAGTATATCAACAACAGGGAGCAGAAGATTATTACACTGTCAACCAAATACTTTCTCTTGAACATATGGAAATTGAGCATCAAAGCACACAGAGAAAGCTGACAGTGAGAGGTGACAAGTTGAGACATCACCAACATCAACCACCTTAGAGGGAGGTCAATGTCAAGCTAATGACAATAAAAGAGCGCTTGTTGGGAGGCAACCCAACCTGAGGTAGTTTCTTTTTCATAGCTTGTTCAATAAAAATGTTGAGTAATTGGTGTGCATTGCAAGGAGTTAAGTTTGGTGTCGCACACCAAAACAATTTGAGGGAGAATGGAAACTTCTAAGTTTGGTGTTCCACCAAAAATATCAATTAAAAACACACTCTCACCTCCTGCATGATTCTAGCTCCAAGCAATCAAACACATTATTCAACTGTTGAATTGTTTTCTAGCTTTTATTTCATTAACCTTTAGTAAGGATACATGGTTTCAAACATGGTTGACTTGTTGCATCTGAGGCAGTGGCAAACAATTAAGTTTGGTGTCCCTACACCAAAAATCAATCCTGGAGCCACACTCAGTTTATGCATACTAACCATACAACTAAGGGCTTGAGAAGCAAGCAACTTTGAGGATTATGCAGGATATTATGTTGACAATTGAAGATACTATGCATCTTAACTCAAAGAGAACACAACAGAAGGAAGAATCAAAGGGCTGCAACTTCAAAGGTTGTATCTAGACTTAATCCTTGCTGCTGTGAAATGCTTTGAACATGGGAACTGTTCATACAGAGACCGAGCTCCCCAAACTCGGCGAGCTCATAGAAAGTCCGACCTCATCCCAAGGCCCACGCCCGAGGTCGGACCTCGGCCAATAAAGCCAAAGAAGGCCCATCAAAAGGAACGAAGCCCAAAACCTGAAGGCCGAAAAGGCCTAGGAAAGGCGGTTCCACAAAGATAGAACTCCCAAAAGATAAGATAAGATAAGAATATCTTATCCAGGGAAGATCACGGCCAAACTACTATAAATACACTGGAGCACCCAGGTATAACTCACACTCTAATTCTACTAAATATCTGCTTGGACCCATGCTAACTTAAGCATCGGAGTGTCATTGCAGGTACAACCACCAACTTCTCCAAACATCAAGCTCGGGTCCCTGACCCCCACCTCGGGCCTCTCCAGAGACGACCGAGCTACACGTTTCAGGTAACCCCCGGAACATTGGCGCCGTTGCCGGGGACCTGGAAGTCATCCCTCTACCATGGCGGACGATCCTCCCAACAATAACCACGCTACATCAGAACAAGAGGAGGAAGTTGACACCGGAGAACGACCGGACAGCCCTCTATCACCACGCACTCCAGGAGGAAACAAGCAGAATCGCCCAAAGACATCACTCCCAAACAAAGATCCACAAAATCCCGAAAAAGAAAAGAGCTCAGAAATTCTAGAAGCAGTTCGGGCACAGCAAAACCGGCTGAAACAACTCGAAGAGGACATAAAGAAGCAGAAAGAAACTGAACAAGATCTGAGAAGGGAAGCTCGCAAGCGCAGAGAATTAGAAGAAAAACTGCGGAAAATAGAGGCCAACCTGAAAGACCGGACGAAACGCGGCGCCACCCCCGAAAACAATCATGATCCCTTCACGCAAGAGATCATGAAAGAGAAAGTACCGCGAAACTTCAAACCGCCCGATATGAATCTCTACGATGGCACCACCGATCCAAGTCACCACCTCAGCAACTTCAGAAGCAGAATGTACCTAGTCGACGCCTCCGACGCGATTAGGTGCAAAGCCTTCCCCACCACTCTCACCAAGACGGCCATGAAGTGGTTTGACAACCTGCCACCAGGATCAATCTCCAGCTTCGAAGACCTAACCAAAAAATTCCTAACAAGGTTCTCTATTCAAAAAGACAAAGCCAAACATGCCCCCAGTCTACTCGGGATCAAACAAGGTAACCAAGAAACTCTCCGAGAATACATGGAGCGATTCAACAGAGCCTGCCTCGACATACAACACCTGCCTACTGAAGCAGCCATCATGGGACTAGCAAACGGCCTAAAGGAGGGACCGTTTAGCCAATCCCTATCCAAGCGATACCCGACCTCCCTATACGAGGTGCAGGAGCGAGCAGAAAAATATATCAACATGGAGGAAACCTCCCAGTTAAGTGACTCTTCTAGGAAAGAATCCACCTACCCACTCCGAGATCGAGATCGGGAACAAAGGAAGAAAGAAGAATCCAACTCGGACAAGCCACGGAAGTATCATAGCTACACTCCCCTCCGAGTTTCCCTGGTAGACGTCTACAGAGAAATATGCCACACCGAAAAAATCCCACCGCCCCGACCTCTAAAACACAAGAGAGCAGGGAGAGATCGGTCCGAATACTGTGAATACCATAAGCTCTACGGTCATTCTACTAATGACTGCCACGACCTAAAAAATGTTATAGAAAAGCTAGCCAGAGAAGGAAAACTCGACAGATACATAACAGAGAAGGGAGAAGAGACCAAAAAGAGAAGGATGGGAGATAACGAAGATCGGGCTGAGCAAACCCCGCGAACCCCTGAAAGGCACGTTCACATGATAAATGGAGGTTTTGCAGGCGGAGGAACATCCAGATCCTCGCGAAAAAGACACCTCAAAGACGTCTATCATGTCCGAGAAGACAGCCCCCTGCCCGAATTACCTACTATCTCGTTTACCCGAGAAGATGCTCAAGGGGTAATACCCGGGCACGACGATCCAATGGTAATCACCATCATCCTAGCAAACGCCAACCTACATCGAACCCTGGTTGACCAAGGAAGCTCAGCAGATATCCTGTTCAAAACAGCCTTCGACAAACTCGGACTTGAAGAAAAAGAGCTAAAGGCCTATCCCACCGACTTATTTGGACTAGGGGACACCCCGATCAATCCCTTAGGATACATCTCGCTACATACTACCTTTGGAAGAGGCGAACAATCTAGAACATTAAGCATCGACTACATTATAGTCGACGTCACTTCAGCATACAATGCCCTCATTGGGCGACCAACCCTAAACAGACTAGCAGCTATAGTCTCAACCCCACACCTCTGTATGAAGTTCCCTACCACAAAGGGAATCGCTACCCTAAAAGGCGACCAAAAACTAGCACGGCGATGCTACAACGAAAGCCTGAGCTTAAAAGGAAAGGAGATCAACACAATAGAACTCGGGCGAGTTCAAGCCCGAGAAGATCTTCGGCCACAACCAGAGGGAGAAACCGAAAGAATCCAGATCGGGGACACATCTGAAAAAATAACAAATATAGGGGCAAACCTCGAAGCAGGCCTAAAAGAGGAACTCGTAACCCTCTTAAAAGAAAATTCCGACCTCTTCACCTGGAAAGCCTCCGACATGCCAGGCATAAGTCCCGACCTGATGTGCCATAGGCTATCAGTGTACCCGGGATCCCGACCTGTCCAACAAAGACGTAGGAAGCTCGGGCCTGAGCGCATGCAAGCAATAGAAGAACAAGTACAAGCACTACTAGATGCAGGGTTCATTAGGGAAGTAAAATACCCCCTATGGCTCGCAAACGTGGTCCTGGTAAAAAAGCCAAATGGAAAATGGAGGATGTGCGTCGACTACACGGATCTCAACAAAGCCTGCCCCAAAGATCCATATCCACTACCAAACATCGACGCCTTAGTAGACGCAGCCTCGGGCTATAGATACCTCTCCTTCATGGACGCATACTCGGGATACAACCAAATCCCGATGTACGGACCTGACCAAGAAAAGACCTCGTTCATAACCCCAAGGGCAAACTACTGCTACGTAGTAATGCCCTTCGGGCTGAAGAACGCAGGGGCAACCTACCAGAGGCTAATGAACAAAGTGTTCTCAGAGCACATCGGGCTACAACTGGAGGTATACGTCGACGACATGCTGGTAAAGACACAAGAAGACAGAAACTTGCTGACCGACCTCTCCAGTGTCTTCGGCACCCTCAGAAAACACAACATGAGACTTAACCCGACGAAGTGCACCTTCGCCGCAGAAGCCGGAAAGTTCTTAGGCTTCATGCTGACTCAAAGGGGCATCGAAGCAAACCCGGACAAATGCCAAGCAATACTCAATATGAAGAGCCCGACGTGTGTCAAAGAAGTACAACAACTGAATGGAAGGCTGGCCGCCCTATCAAGATTCTTGGCAGGATCAGCAATAAAATCACTACCTCTCTACTCACTCCTAAAGAAAGGGAAACCCTTCTCATGGACCCCGGAGTGCGAAAAAGCCTTTCAAGAATTCAAGGAATTCCTCGGGCAGCCACCAATCCTAACCCGACCTTTAAAAGGGGAAGAGCTCGTACTGTACCTCTCGGTCGGACATCGGGCAGTCGCTTCAGCGCTAATACGAGAAAATGATCAAGGACAACACCCCATATACTTTGTAAGCAAGGCACTACAAGGGGCCGAATTAAACTACCAGAAGATAGAAAAATTCGCCTACGCCCTAGTGTTCACAGCTCGGAGGCTCCGTCCCTACTTTCAGGCCCACACCATCAAAATCCGGACAAACCAACCCATGAGACACATCCTGCAAAAAACAGACCTGGCAGGACGAATACTACAATGGGCGGTGGAACTGTCCGAGTTCGACCTCCACTACGAAACCCGGACTGCCATAAAGTCTCAGTATCTAGCCGACTTCATCGCAGAATACACCGAGACCCCTGGAACCCCACTCTCGTGGAACCTGTATGTCGACGGGTCCTCAAACAAAACAGGAAGCGGGGCCGGTGTTATACTCGAAAGCGACCAAGGAATACGGATAGAACTATCCCTAAAATTCGAGTTCCAGGCTTCGAACAACCAAGCCGAATACGAGGCCCTACTAGCAGGCCTAAAGCTAGCCGAAGAGGTCGGAGCCCAGAGAATCACGATCTTCAGCGACTCCCAGGTCGTCACATCACAAGTAAATGGAAGTTACCAGGCCAAAGACCCAACTATGAAAAAATACTTGGACCAAACACAGGCACAATTACGCCATTTCCCAGAAATTCAAATCCAGCACATACCTCGGGAACAAAATGCCCGAGTAGACGCCCTCTCAAAGCTTGCTAGCACCCACAAGCCAATGGACAAGCAGAAGCTGCAAATAAAGTCATCTTGGCCGGGTTAAAACGAAGACTCCAAGAGGCCAAAGGAGCATGGGCCGAGGAGCTCCCCCAGGTACTATGGGCATATCGGACAACCCCACACTCTACAACGGGAGAATCACCGTTCCGACTAGCTTACGGGATGGAGGCAATGATTCCTATCGAAATAGATGAGGGGTCACCCAGAGTCATCTTCTACAATGAAAAAGATAACCCGCAGGCACAAAGGGAAGAACTCGACCTCCTACCCGAGGTCCGAGAAAGAGCCCGGATTCGAGAAGAAGCCTTAAAACGGCGAACGGCCCTCAGATACAATCAGAAAGTAATAAAGCGAAACTTCTCCATTCACGACCTAAATCTAATCCGAAATGACATCGGAATACAAAAGTCGGGAGAAGGAAAGCTAGCCGCAAATTGGAAGGGGCCCTACAAGGTAACAGAAGTCTTAGGGACAGGCTATTACAAAGTGTCCGACCTAGAAGGCAATGAGCTGCCCAGGGCCTGGCACGCCTGTAATCTAAGACGGTACTACAGCTAGAAAAACTTAACCCGAGGTGTACTCTTTTTCCCTACAAGGGTTTTTTTATGAGACACCCGGTTAAGTAAGATACCCGACCTAGTCAAGGGTAAACACTCTGTAAATATTCTTTCTTTTTAATACTAATCAAATTTTTTCTATTTTTTCCTCATGATGAAACAAATCCTGGAAAGTACCCCGCCAAGGCGCATTAATTTATGCTCGGCAAAACGCAAAAAATCATTTGCCAAAAGGCCACACAAAGGTCGGCAAAGATAAAGCGACGAGGTTCAAATTAATGTGAGAAGTTATAAAGTAACTCTGAAAAAGGCTCAAAAAGCCAAATAAAAAGAGATTACAAAAATAACTTAAAAGGGCCGACCAACGACAAAGTCGGACGCAACAAAAAGGAGGTACTCGAGCGCCCGAGGTCCGAGCTTAAAGCTCGGATCCAAGAAGAAAGCCTTAAAGCGGCAAAAACCCAAGATTTCGAAAATGCTTACTAAAAAGTTGCTTTACAAAAACAACTAAAAAGTACAAGCGAAAGAACGAAATCAGAAGAAGTTTCGAAAACGCTTACTAAAAAGTTGCTTTACAAAAACAACTAAAAAGTACAAGCGAAAGAACGAAACCCGAGGAAGTTTCGAAAACGCTTACTAAAAAGTTGCTTTACAAAAACAACTAAAAAGTACAAGCGAAAGAACGAAACCAAAGGAAGTCTCAAAACGCTAGCTAAAAAGTTGTTATTCAAAAAACAGCTAAAAAGCATAAAAGCGGAACAAAAAGTCAAAAACGCGAACACCACATAAATAAAGCTAAAAAGTTACTACAAGTAGCTAAAAAGCAAGAAGGTGTCCAAAAGCGTTCACAGTAACCATCCAGAAACAAAAAGAGCCCACAGGTCGGGCAAAACACCTAAAGATTACAGAGGATCAAGATCCTTTCCGGTCTCCACATCAACAGAAGGCTGCGGGGCAAACATAGAAATCGGGACTGCATCGACGGCAACGTCGCCCGGGTTGGAAACCCCCACACCAGATCCATCCCCGGCCAAAGAGAAAGTCGGGTTCTCAACAGGAACTTCGGGGTCGGACACCGGAACCTCATCCTCGTTGGGAGCACGAACAATCTTTCCCTCCACAACGACGTTATCCGTACTAAACAAGCTCAGATCTAGGTCGGGAGCAAGAACCCGGACCTGAGCCTTCAGATTTTCAAACATGGCATCCATACCCTTGGCCACATGACCTTCCAGCTCATAAAACTTGTCCTGCGCAGACTGCAGCTCCTCCTTTGTCTCCACAAGTTCGGCATATAGCCGAGTATAATTCTCTGTAGCCGCCTTCGCCATCTCCTCAGACGTCTTCGCTGACGCCACAGCCGCA
Organism: Arachis hypogaea; assembly: GCF_003086295.3. Taxonomy (NCBI): domain Eukaryota; kingdom Viridiplantae; phylum Streptophyta; class Magnoliopsida; order Fabales; family Fabaceae; genus Arachis; species Arachis hypogaea. The sequence continues at coordinate 41,794,568 of NC_092039.1, forward strand.
GTAGCCCTAGCTTTTTCTTTCTCCAAAGAAGCCTCCAGCTCAGTAATCCTGGCAGCCTTCAGTTGACTAACCTTATCAAACTCGGACTGAACCTTCTCAAGTCGGGAGCTGGTCGCCCCAAGAGGAGATTTCTTGAACTCCCGAGCAATAGCGGCATGAAGACTAGCCATCCGAACACAGCTCCGCGCCATATACTGAAAATGATGCTCCATAGACACATCATCAGTAGAAATAAAGGTCTGAGGAAGGATACGCTGCTCAATCCAACCAAGAGCATCAAAGTCCTTATCATTGAAGCCGGCAAGCTCTTGAGAGGTCTTCTGCTTCTTGGGAGGAGGACCCAAGAACGGAGGAGGAGAAGAAGTAACAGGCCCAGAGGTCGGAGGATCCTGACTTAAAGCTCGGAACTGGGGAGTCGGAATAGTCTTCGACCGAGTCTGAACACCCACGGTAGCCTTCTGCGGAGAAGATCGGGCAGAAGCCTCCCCGGCCTCGATATTCCGAGCAGCCACCGACTTCTTTGTCCGACGAAGAAATTTCATGGAATCCGCCTGGGAAGACATCTCTGCAAAAAATAAAGAAAAGGATTACAACAACAGAAATTCCACCAAAGACAAGCAAAAACAAAATACTAAAAAAGATGAATTTCGGAAGAGGTCGGGAACTACCTAACTCGGAACGGAGAAGGCTTGGATCTCCCAACATTTTCTTCGTGTCCAAGTGAGGTGCCCGACCCCATAAACTGCTCACCACACCCACAAAAGCCTGCTCCACCTCATCTAGACTCTCAAAAGTATACTTAGCCGACACTACATTCTCCTGCCAACAAAGAGGAAAAGAAGGCTCCCCACTCTCATCTAGAAAGAAAGGTCGGACGTCTCCAGTAGCCCGGACCTTGAAATAAAAGTTCTTAAAATCGTGAAAGGACTCATCATACAGGGTACAAAACTTTCTTCCCTGGTTAGCCCTAAAAGAAACCCAAGACACCTTCCCTCCACCCGACCCCGGCTTCGTCAACACAAACAGGTAGGAAAAAAGGGAAATAGAGGGAGAGACACCCAGAAACTGACACAAAAGTTGAAACAGCTTTAAAAATGCCCAAGAATTTGGATGGAGCTGCGTAGGGGCAAGGTTACAAGACCACAACACCTCGGACTCCAGGTCGGTAAACGGAAGTCGGACATTTAGCTTAGAGAAGAAACAGTCATAAGCATAAAAGAAAAGCTTCTCGGAACTATCTAAAGGCGGGAAGCACACTCTCTCCTCGGAATCCGGGGCTACTAATTCATAATCCCTCTCAGACTCTCTATCCTCACATATGCTACACTGCCTACGGAACCTAGCTAAATACTCAGAATCTACCACAGAAGGGACTCTTAGGGGAACAGGATCTACCCAACCAAGACCACTCGGAATCTTGGTCGACATCGCCTGAAGAACCTTTCGAGACATAAAAATCTTGCCTACAAAGAAGAATACAAACAGCAAGCAAAAATCACATAAAAGCAGACAGTGAAAACCCATTCAGCAAAACCCGAAAGCAACAATGCCAGAGAACAAAAAAAGAGCCCCCCCCCATATACAAGCAACAGCGGCGGCGCCTCTTTTTGGGGCAACCCAGGCATAGAGAAAAAAGAAACAAACAAAGAGCCACACAAAAGAAACAGAAGCATATGTGCACAAGAAAAAGAGATGGGAACAAACCTGGAAGAAAGAAACAAGGACGACGAGCTCCGAAACAAGGAGAACGGAACGGCGGCGCAGAGGAAACCTCAGGAAAAGCACGCGGAAAAATTCGGAGAAGAAGAGCAAAGAGAAAGAAGCGATATTCGAAAAAAGGAAATGGCGAAAACTCAGAAAGAAACAGAATAAACGAAGAAAAGGAGGAAAGGGGCAAATAAATAATGCCTTCACAGAGCCCGAACGGAAATCGAGGAGAAACGGTAAAAAGCAATAAATGCTGAAACGGCCATTTTTGAAATTTTGAAAAAAAACTACTATGCCCGAGCTCGACCTCTCAAAAAGGACGAACTCGGGCAGGGGCACTGTTCATACAGAGACCGAGCTCCCCAAACTCGGCGAGCTCATAGAAAGTCCGACCTCATCCCAAGGCCCACGCCCGAGGTCGGACCTCGGCCAATAAAGCCAAAGAAGGCCCATCAAAAGGAACGAAGCCCAAAACCTGAAGGCCGAAAAGGCCTAGGAAAGGCGGTTCCACAAAGATAGAACTCCCAAAAGATAAGATAAGATAAGAATATCTTATCCAGGGAAGATCACGGCCAAACTACTATAAATACACTGGAGCACCCAGGTATAACTCACACTCTAATTCTACTAAATATCTGCTTGGACCCATGCTAACTTAAGCATCGGAGTGTCATTGCAGGTACAACCACCAACTTCTCCAAACATCAAGCTCGGGTCCCTGACCCCCACCTCGGGCCTCTCCAGAGACGACCGAGCTACACATTTCAGGTAACCCCCGGAACAGGAACCATTGTATGTCTTGCTAAAGTGTTTATCTAGTTGCAAGTGAAATTGTTTGCTAAAAAGGATAAGTCTGCACATTGCTTGTATCCATCACTTAGCTTGAAAATTGTTTTGTTTCCCATATGCTTAAATAAAAGAGTTTGGTTTGAATTGAAAAGTGAAATATCCAATGTTGCATAAGTATGAATGGAAGTTGGTGGTGGTATATGTGTTTGATTAAATGCGTGACTCATGAAATAAGTGTTGCATAATATCATTCTCATCCAATTGTGAGTTAGCTTGCTGTTACAAAGACTCTTATCAAGAATAAAAAAGCCCTTGGTGACAAAAACAGAAAGAAAAAGGGAAAGAAAAAGCCAAAATGGCAAGAAAAACAAAGAATAAAGGTTGGACACCAATAGCTTGAACCTTAGGACATATGCCTGTGGTGTTCTTGTACTAAGATCTGCTTGGATGAGTAAATTCTAAGGGGTATTTTGAAACCCGGTCACTTAGATCAACTGATTTGGGATGGCCAATTGAAAATCCACAATAAAGAGCAACTTAGATACAGAACATTTAGTTATCCAAAGAGATGCTGGGCATCAATGATCCTAGGAAGAATTAATGAGCCATGTGTCCGTGGTGGAGAGATGTTGAGCAAAAAGAAAAGAAAATAAAGCCAAAGGCTATGCTGCAGCATTTGACACCCAACCTCTAACAGAATAATAAGCTTGTTAAAGCATTATAAACCAAGAAAAGTGAGCAAGGGAGGAATCTTATAACAGCAAGTTTAGCAAACCTTTGATGCAAAATGTATATCATGTAACAAGAACAATAACTTGAGTTGTCATTGTCTGCATAAATGCCCCATATATCAAGTTCTGCTATCTGCATAATAAGGATAAATATCATTTTCTTATTCATTTCATTTACTCTTAGTTTTGAGGCTTGCTTGGGGACAAGCAAGATTTAAGTTTGGTGTTGTGATGACAAGTCATCATATACCCATTTTTCAAGCTAATTTCACTTGTTTTGTTAGCATTTATGCACTTTCTTGCATCCTAAGTAAGTGATTTGGAGTGAAAATGCATAACTTCTCTAAATCAAGCAACCACCATGAAATTAATGTTAAATCATGAGGTTTAAGCTAATTTTAATTGAATTTTAATTGATTTATAAGCCTCTTGAATTTAGTGATACTTGGAGTAGTTGTTTTGGTTTATTGTAGGTGAAGAAAAGAAAAGAAAAGGAAAAGCGTGGCCTAAGAAGTGTAGCCTAAGGAAGGGAAAGCGTGGCCAAAGTAATAGAAAGCGTGCCGCATGCAATGGGGGAGGCAACATTGCCCTCCACAAGGGCAGACTGCCCTCTAGGAGGGCAACACAAGAGAACCAAACAAGGAAGGCAAATCTGCCCTGCCCACTACAAGGGCAGAGCACAAAATGTGCCTTGGGACCAAGAGAAAGAGAACCTTGCCCTGCCCTTGTGGAGGGCAGAATCGGGCTCTCCAAGGAAAGAAATCAAGGGAAAAATGTCACCCATGCATGCTATAAGGATCGAACAAGGAATCATGAGGAAGCCAAGGACTAAGGTTGAGTGCCGTGCCAAGAAACCAAGGAAATTATTGTAGCGTGTGCGTCCGCCCAGATTCGAACTCGGGAATGCAATGTGGGAACTCTGCCTTGCCCTTGGTGCGGGCAGGGCAGCATTTGGATTGGCGCACGACCTTGGCGCACCAATCCTCAATCTGGCGCACCAATATTCGACCCTGGCAGCACCACGCACGCGTCTGGCAGCACCACAATTTTCTGCCCTGCCCTTGGCACGGGCAGGGCAGCATCTCACGCATCAGGGCGCGCCAGACTCGCACCACGCCACACCAGCTCGCACCACCATGCATCAATTTTCTGCCCTGCCCTCCACAAGGGCAGGGCAGCCTCCTGGGAGTGACTTTTAATGGGCCAAAAATTCAAATTAAAAATCCATTTGAATTCATTTCTTCACCAAATCAAAAGCCCATCTAAATCCCAAAATCCAAGAATAGAAAGTGTATAAATAGAAGCTAGTTTGATGTAATTAGGACCTTTTACCATTTTTTGATTTTTACCTTTACTTTTGAATTCTACTTTCATCTTTCTTTGAGCTTTCTTGAGAGACTTGTCGGAGCACCAAGAGGATCAAGGGAGAATTGACTGATCTCCTTCCTCATTCTTACTTGGGCAATTCTACTCTTCTGTTTTTGAGTTTTGGGTGTGTGAAATTGAGGAAATTCTGTCTCAATTCCCATTCAAACTCTTTTCAATTTGTTTTCTGCATAATTGAATCTGATTTCTGTTCTTCTACTGCTTTCTCTTCAATTTTCTGTCAATTGCTTTGTGAACTTAGATCTAAGAAGGCAAATAGAGATCTAGGCTCTGCTACCTAGTCTCTTGAGACCTGAGACCCAGTTTTATTTTTGGTTCTTCTGTGAACCTTTGCTGCATTTTATTTTCTTTCTGTTTGAATGATATTTGCTTCTGATTTAATTTCTGCTCAATCAATTGCTGCAATTTACTTCTTCTTTGTTTAGATTTTGCAATCCCACACCTCAATTCCCTTTTACTTTCTAGCAATTTAACTTTCTTGCCATTTAAGTTACTGCAGTTTATGTTTCTTGCACTTTAAGTTTCAGTCATTTACTTTCTTGTTCTTTAAGTTTCTGCAAATTTACTTTCCTGTTCTTCAATTTACTGCACTTCTCCCTTCCCCCTTTACATTTACTGTCATTTACTTCCTGTTAAACACAAATCACTCAACCAATACTTGATTCACTTGACCAAATCACCCACTAAACTAAAATTGCTCAATCCTTCAATCCCTGTGGGATCGACCTCACTCATGTGAGTTATTATTACTTGATGCGACCCGGTACACTTGCCGGTGAGTTTTGTGTTGGATCGTTTTCCACACATCAATAAGTGGCTTGAACTTACTAAAAACAATGCCAAAAAGCGTATAAATTATCCGCTCATCACAACACCAAACTTAAATTGTTGCTTGTCCCCAAGCAACTGAAAATCAAATAGGATAAAAAGAAGAGAATATACTATAAATTCCAGAATATCAATGAATATTAATTCTGATTAGATGAGTGGGACTTGTAGCTTTTTGCTTCTGAACAGTTTTGGCATCTCACTTTTTCCTTTGAAGTTTAGAATGATTGGCTTCTCTAGGAACTTAGAATTTCGGATATTGTTATTCACTTTCCTAGTTATGTATATTGATTCTTGAACACAGCTACTTATGAGTCTTGGCCGTGGCCCTAAGCACTTTGTTTTCCAGTATTACCAACGGATACATAAATGCCACAGACACATGACTGGGTGAACCTTTTCAGATTGTGACTCAGCTTTGATAGAGTCCCCAATTAGAGGTGTCCAGAGCTCTTAAGCACACTCTTTTTGCTTTGGATCACGACTTTAACCACTCAGTCTCAAGCTTTTCACTTGGACCTTCATGACACAAGCAAATGGTTATGGACTGCTTGGTTTAGCCGCTTAGGCCTGGATTTTATTTCTTTGGGCCCTCCTATCCATTGATGCTCAAAGCCTTGGATCCTTTTTACCCTTGCCTTTTGGTTTTAAGGGCTATTGGCTTTTTCTGCTTGCTTTTTCTTTTTTTCTATATATTTTTTTATTTTTTTCGCAAGCTTTTGCTTTTTCACTGCTTTTTCTTGCTTCAAGAATCAATTTCATGATTTTTCAGATCATCAATAACATTTCTCTTTGTTCATCATTCTTTCAAGAGCTAACAATTTTGACATTCATAAACAACAAGATCAAAAATATGCATTGTTCAAGCATTCATTCAGAAAACAAAAAGTATTGTCACCACATCAATATAATTAAATTAAATTCAAGGATAATTTTAAAATTCATGTACTTCTTGTTCTTTTTGAATTAGAAACATTTTTCATTTAAGAGAGGTGAAGGATTAATGGAATTATTCATAGCTTTAAGACATAGTTACTAACTACTAAACAAAGATAAGGAATGAGTCCACCTTAGTGAGGGTGGCGCCTTTTGAAGGTCCAATGGTGCTTTTTGAGCTCCTTTATGTCTCTTCCTTGCTTCTATTGCATGATCCCTAGTGATTTTGGTGTTCCTACCCTTAGTTGCTTCCAATAATTATGTGGAGGAACATGTATCCCCTGAGGTATCTCAGGGATTTCTTGATGAGAGAATTTCTCATGCTCTCTTGATGTGTAGTCAAATGCTCTTCTACTGAGTTATGGACCCTTGAGATGAGTCTTTCTATCTCCCATGACTCAGAGGTGGAAGCTTTTGTCTTTCCTTTTCTCTCTTTTTTTGGATATTCTCTGGCCTTGGGTGCCATCAATGGTTATGGAAAAACAAAAAGCTATGATTTTACCACACCAAACTTAGAAAATTGCTCGCCCTCGAGCAAGAAAAGAAAGAAAAGATGAAGAATAAGAAAAAGATATGGAAGAGAGGGGGAGAGGTGTATTCGGCCATGTAGGGTGGGTTTGGGTGGGTAAGAGATGGATGGATGTGAGTGGTGAATGGAAAATAGAAGGGATGACCATGAATGGAGAGAGAGGGTGAGGTAGGTGGGGATCCTGTGAGGTCCACAGATCCTGAGGTGATCCTGTGGGGTCCACAGATCCTGAGATAATCCTGTGGGGTCCACAGATCCTGAGGTGTCAAAGATTTACATTCCTGCACCAATTAGGCATGTAAAATGCCTTTGCACACCATTCTGGCATTTAAACGCCAAAGTGGTGCACCTTTTGGGCGTTCAACGCCCATGTGTAGCATGTTTCTGGCGTTGAACGCCAGTTCCATGCTTGTTACTGGCGTTCAGTGCCAACTTTCCTCAGGGCATATTCCTGACATTCAAACACCAGGATGTTGCTTGTTTCTGGTGTTCAGCGCCAGATCCATGCTCTTTTCTGGCGTTGAACGCCAGCCAGATGCACCTTACTGGCGTTTAAACGCCAGTAAGTCCTTCCTCCAGGATGTGATTTTTCTTCTGCTGTTTTTGATTCTATTTTTAATTTTAATAATTTTTTCGTGACTTCACATGATCATGAACCTACTAAAACATAAAATAACAATAAAATAAAATTAGATAAATAAAAATTGGGTTGCCTTCCAACAAGCGTTCTTTTAGTGTCACTAGCTTGACAGTGGGCTCTCTTGGAGCCACAAAGGTGATCAGGTCAATGTTGTGGACTCCCAACACCAAACTTAGAGTTTGGATATGGGGGTTCAACACCAAACTTAGAGTTTGATTGTGGGGGCTCTGTTTGACTCTGTACTAAGAGAAGCTCTGCATGCTTTCTCTCTAGTGTTACAGAGGGATGGCCTTGTGCCTTAAACACAAGGTAGTCCCCATTCAATTGAAGGACTAATTCTCCTCTGTTAACATCAATCACAGCACCTGTTGTGGCTAGGAAAGGTCTTCCAAGGATGATGCATTCATCCTCTTCCTTCCTAGTGTCTAAGATTATGAAATCAGCAGGGATGTAAAGGCCTTCAACCTTTACTAACACGTCCTCTACTAATCTATAAGCTTGTCTTACTGACTTGTCTGCCAATTGTAATGACAATAAGGCAGGCTGTAACTCAATGATCCCTAGTTTCTCCATTACAGAGAGTGGCATAAGATTTATCCCTGATCCCATATCATAGAGAGCCTTGTTAAAGGTCATGGTGCCTATGGTACATGGTATTAAGAATTTACCAGGATCTTGTCTCTTTTGAGGTAAAATTTTCTGAACCCATGTATCTAGTCCACTAATGAGCAATGGTAGTTCACCTTCCCAAGTCTCATTACCAAACAATTTGGCATTCAGCTTCATGATAGCTCCTAGATATTGAGCAACTTGCTCTCCAGTTACATCTTCATCCTCTTCTGAGGAAGAATAGTCTTCAGAGCTCATGAATGGCAGAAGGAGATTTAGTGGAATCTCTATGGTCTCTATATGAGCCTCAGATTCCTTTAGGTCCTCAATAGGGAACTCCTTCTTGCTTGAGAGACGTCCCAGGAGGTCTTCCTCACTAGGATTTTTGTCCTTCTCCTCCCTTGTGCATTCGGCCATATTGATTACATCAATGGCCTTGTACTCTCCCTTTGGATTCTCTTCTGTATTGCTTGGGAGAATACTGGGAGGGGTTTCAATGATTTTCTTACTCAGCTGGCCTACTTGTGCCTCAAAATTTCTAATGGAGGATCTTGTTTCACTCATGAAACTTAAAGTGGCCTTAGACAGATCAGAGACTATGTTTGATAAGTTAGAGGGGCTCTGTTCAGAATTCTCTATCTGTTGCTGAGAAGATGATAGAAAAGGCTTGTTATTACTTAGCCTGTTTCTTCCACCATTATTAAAGCCTTGTTGAGGCTTTTGTTGATCCTTCCATGAGAAATTTGGATGATTTCTCCATGATGAATTATAGGTGTTTCCATAAGGTTCACCCATGTAATTAATCTCTGCCATTGCAGGGTTCTCAGGATCATAAGCTTCTTCAGAAGCTGCCTCTTTAGTACTGTTGGATGCATTTTTCCATCCATTCAGACTTTGAGAGATCATGTTGACTTGCTGAGTCAAAACTTTGTTCTGAGCCAATATGGCATTCAGAGTATCAATTTCAAGAACTCCCTTCCTTTGAGGCATCCCACTATTCACGGAATTCCTCTCAGAAGTGTACATGAATTGGTTATTTGCAACCATGTCAATAAGTTCTTGAGCCTCTTCAGGAGTTTTCTTTAGGTGAATAGATCCACCTGTAGAATGGTCCAATGACATCTTGGAAAATTCAGATAGACCATAATAGAATATATCTAATATGGTCCATTCTGAATACATGTCTGAAGGACACCTTTTGGTCATTTGCTTGTATCTTTCCTAAGCTTCATAGAGGAATTCACCATATTTTTGCTTGAAGTTTTGAACATCCACTCTAAGCTTGCTCAGCTTTTGAGGAGGAAAGAATTTATCCAAGAAGGCCGTGACCAGCTTATCCCAGGAGTCCAGGCTATCTTTAGGTTGTGAGTCCAACCATGTTCTAGCTCTGTCTCTTACAGCGAAAGGGAAAAGCATGAGCATGTAGACTTCAGGATCTACTCCATTTGTCTTAACAGTCTCACAAATCTGCAAGAACTCAGTTAAAAACTGGTTAGGATCTTCAGATGGAAGTCCATAAAACTTGCAGTTCTGTTGCATTAATGCAACTAGTTGAGGCTTAAGCTCAAAATTGTTGGCTCCAATGCCCGGAATAGAGATGCTTCTTCCATCAAATTTGGAAGTTGGTTTAGTGAAATCACCAAGCATCCTCCTTGCATTATTGTTGTTGGGTTCGGCTGCCATCTCCTTTTCTTGTTCAAATTTTTCAGAAAGGTTGTCTCTGGATTGTTGTAATTTAGCTTCTCTTAATTTCCTCTTCAGAGTCCTTTCAGGTTCAGGATCAGCTTCAACAAGAATGCCTTTTTCCTTGTTCCTGCTCATATAGGGAAGAAGAGAACAAGAAAAGAAAGAGGAATCCTCTATGTCACAGTATAGAGATTCCTTTACTGTTAGTAGAAGAAAAAAGGGAATAAAGAAAGGAGAGGGATGAATAGTCTGTATAAAGAGTAAGGATAGGGAAGGTGATAAGAGATGAAGAGAGATGAAGAGAAGTGTTAGTGAATAAATAAATAAATAGAAGGAGAAGAGGGATAAAATTTCGAAAATAATTTTGAAAAAGTGGTTAGTGATTTCTGAAAATTAAAGATAAGATATGATTAAAATTAAAGTTTAAAAGAAATTTTGAAAAAGAGAGAGGTATTTTCGAAAATTGTTTAGGGAGGGATAGGTAGGTAGTTGGTTTTGAAAAAGATAGAAACAAACAAAAAGTCAAATAGTTAGTTTGAAAAAAATATTAAAATTAAATTTGAAAAGATAAGAAGATAAGAAGTTAGATAAGATATTTTTTTAAATCAAATTTTGAAAAAAGATAAGATAAAAAGATAAGATAAATAGATAAGATAAAAAGATAAGATTTTTAAGAAAAAGATATTTTGAAGAAGATTTAATTTTTAAAATTAAGATTAATTAGTTAACTAACAAGAAACTAAAAGATAGGATTCTAAAATTTTAAAGATTCAACCTTTCTTAACAAGAAAGTAACAAACTTCAAATTTTTTAATCAATCACATTAATTGTTAGTGTAATTTCGAAAACATGATATAAAGATAAGAAAAAGATTTTGAAAATATTTTGAATTTTTCGAAACTAATAAAAAAATGAAAAATATATGATTTTTGAAAAAGATTTTAAAAAGATAAGATTTTTAAAATTGAAAAATTGACTTGACTTGTGAGAAACAACTAATTTTAAAAATTTTTGACCAAGCCAACTCAAATTTTCAAAAATTTGGAGGGAAATAAGGAAAAGATATTTTTTGATTTTTTGAATTTTTAATGATGAGAGAGAAAAACACAATTATGACCCAAAACATGAAAATTTTGGATCAAAACACATGATGCATGAAAGAACACTATGAATGTCAAGATGAACACCAAGAACACTTTAAAGATCATGATGAACATCAAGAACATATTTTTGAAAGAAATTTGATGCAAAGAAAACATGCAAGACACCAAACTTAGAAATTTTTAATGCTTAGAAAATATGAATGCAAAGATGCACATGAAAAACGACAAAAGACACAAAACAAGAAATCATCAAGATCAAACAAGAAGACTTACCAAGAACAACATGAAGATCATGAAGAACACCATGAATGCATGAATTTTTCCGAAAAAATGCAAGAACAATATGAATATGCAATTGACACCAAACTTAAAAATTGACTCAAGGCTCAAACAAGAAACACAAAATATTTTTGGTTTTTATGATTTTATGATTTTTTTGGTATGTTCTTTATTTATTTTCGAAAAAAAGGAAAAAAAATTTGAAAAATTTTTGAAAACAAAACAAAAAGAAAATTACCTAATTTGAGCAACAAGATGAACCGTTAATTGTCCATACTCGAACAATCCCTGGCAACGGCGCCAAAAACTTGGCGGACAAAATTGTGATTCGTACTCTTTGTACTTGTATGAAATTTAATTCGAGATAATAGCTCTTTACTATGTGTGGTCACAACTCCGTTCAACTAACCAGCAAGTGTACTGGGTCGTCCAAGTAATAAACCTTACGTGAGTAAGGGTCGATTCCACAGAGATTGTTGGTATGAAGCAAGCTATGGTCATCTTGTAAATCTCAGTCAGGCGGATAGTAATTGATTATGGATTTTCAAAAATTAATAAATAATAAGCAGGACATAAAGATAAATAACATAGGATAGAAATACTTATGTAAATTAATGGTGGGAATTTCAGATAAGCGTATGGAGATACTGTGCCCTTTCTTTTTCTACTTTCCTACTTTTTCCTTCAATCCTTCTTACTCCTTTCCATGGCAAGCTGTATGTAGGGCATCACCATTGTCAATGGCTACATCCCATCCTCTCAGTGAAAAAGGTCAAATGCTCTGTCACAGCACGACTAATCATCTGTCGGTTCTCAATCAGGTTGGAATAGAATCCCTTGATTCTTTTGCGTCTGTCACTAACGCCCAGCCTTCAGGAGTTTGAAGCTCGTCACAGTCATTCAATCCCATAATCCTACTCGAAATACCACAGACAAGGTTTAGACTTTCCGGATTCTCATGAATGCCGCCATCAATCTAGCTTATACCACGAAGATTCTGTTTGGGGAATCTAAGGGATATGCGCCCGGCCTAAGGTAGAACGGAAGTGGTTGTCAATCACGTGAGTTCATAGGTGAGAATAATGATGAGTGTCACAGATCATCACATTCATCAAGTTGAAGTGCAACGAATATCATAGAATAAGAATAAAGCGAATTGAATAGAAACAGTAGTAATTGCATTAAAACTTGAGGTACAGTAGAGCTCCACACCCTTAATCTATGGTGTGTAGAAACTCCACCATTGAAAATACATAAGTGAAAGGTTCAGGCATGGCCGAATGGCCAGCTCCCCAAAACGTGATCAATAGTCTCCTCAGATGAAGAATAAAATAAAACTGAGACCAAAGATGTCTAATACAATAGTAAATTATCCTATTTATACTAGACTAGCTACTAGGGTTTACATGAGTAAGTAATTGATGCATAAATCCACTTCTGGGGCCCACTTGGTGTGTGTTTGGGCTGAGCTTGATCTATCCACGAGCTGAGGCTTCTTTTGGAGTTGAACGCCAAGTTGTAACGTGTTTTGGGCGTTCAACTCCGGGTCATGACGTGTTTCTGGCGTTTTACTCCAGACAGCAGCATGGAACTGGCATTGAGCGCCAGTTTACGTCGTCAATTCCCGAATAAAGTATTGACTATTATATATTGATGGAAAGCTCTGGATATCTACTTTCCAATGCCGTTGAGAGTGCGCCATTTGGAGTTCTGTAGCTCCAGAAAAGCTATTTTGAGTGCAGGGAGGTCAGATTCCAACAGCATCAGCAGTCCTTTGTCAGCCTCCTATCAGAGTTTTGCTCAAGTCCTTCAATTTTAGCCAGAAATTACCTGAAATCATAGAAAAACACACAAACTTGTAGTAAAGTCCAGAAATGTGAATTTAACATAAAAACTAATGAAAACATCCCTAAAAGTAGCTTGAACTTACTAAAAACAATGCCAAAAAGCGTATAAATTATCCGCTCATCAGGATCCAATCAATTTCAATCTGCCATATATCTATTCATATGATTGAGAAAGAAGTTGAGATCTATCTTATTCATGATAGATTGAAATACCTCCAATCCATGATGAATCTCTGTTGCTGTCATTTCTCATTTGCTCTGATCTTCAGTTAATTGCTCTGAATTATTGCTTTCTGTTCTTTTGACTGATCCATTTTCACTCCATTCATCATTGTCATCTTAACTAAATTTATCACCCAACTAAAGTTTCTTAATCCATCAATCCCTGTGGGATCGACCTCACTCCTGTGAGTTATTACTACTTGATACGACCTGGTACACTTGCCGATTAGTTTGTCCGGAAATATAATTTTTCATGCCATTAAGTTTTTAGCACCGTTGCCGGGGGTTGATTTAGATTGACAATGATTAAGTAGGTGATAAGTCTAGATTAAGCATTTTCTTTGTTTTTGTCATTTAAATTCTTTTTTATTTTCTACTTTCTGCCGATTCTAAGGTGTTTGTGTTATTGCCTCACTAAGGAAATTCTTCTCTGTGACTTGATGAATTTCAATTTTCATTGGTGATTGTATTTTACAAAATTCAAATGGACTTCACTTCATCTTTTGATCAAACAAATTCCATGGGATATTGCTCACCATCACAATATAATTCAAATCACTATCCTAACGATGGCTGGAAATATCACTAAGGAATGACAGACTATAAGCAATCCACCCAATGGAGATATTCTCCAGAGCCACAAAATGATGAAGCAAACTGATGAGCGGATAATTATACGCTTTTTGGCATTGTTTTTAGTATGTTTTTAGTATGTTTTAGTTAGTTTTTATTATATTTTTATTAGTTTTTAGTTAAAATTCACTTTTCTGGACATTACTATGAGTTTGTGTATTTTTCTGTGATTTCAGGTATTTTCTGGCTGAAATTGAGGGACCTGAGCAAAAATCTGATTTAGAGCCTGAAAAGGACTGCAGATGCTATTGGATTCTGACCTCCCTACACTCGAAGTAGCTTTTCTGGAGCTACAAAAGCCCAATTGGGGCGCTCTTAACGGCGTTGGAAAGTAGACATCCTGGGCTTTCCAGCAATGTATAATAGTCTATACTTTTCTCGAGATTTGATGGCCCAAACTGGCGTTCCAAATCACCTCAAAACTGCCCGGCGTTAAACGACGGAACTGGCACAAGAATGGGAGTTAAACGCCCAAACTGGCACAAAAGCTGGCGTTTAACTCCAAGAAAAGTCTCTACACATGAAAGCTTCAATGCTCAGCCCAAGCACACACCAAGTGGCCCGAAAGTGGATTTTTATGTCATTTACTCATTTCTGTAAACCCTAGGCTACTAGTTCTCTACAAATAGGACATTTTACTATTGTATTTTCATCTGGGGATCACTTTAGATCCTTTGATCATCTTTGGACGTCTAGTTCTTAGATCATGGGGGCTGGCCTCCCGGCCATGCCTAGACCTTGTTCTTATGTATTTTCAACGGTGGAGTTTCTACACACCATACATTAAGGTGTGGAGCTCTGCTGTACCTCGAGTATTAATGCAATTACTATTGTTCTTCTATTCAATTCAGCTTATTCTTGTTCTAAGATATTCATTTGCACCCAAGAACATGATGAATGTGATGATTATGTGATACTCATCATCATTCTCACTTATGAACGAGTGCATGACAACCACTTCTGTTATACAAGCAAACAAGGCTTGAATGTTTATCTCTTGGATCCCTTAATCGGAATCTTCGTGGTATAAGCTAGAATTGATGGCGGCATTCAAGAGAATCCGGAAGCTCTACACCTTGTCTATGGTATTCTGAGTAGGATTCAATGATTGAATGACTGTGACGAGCTTCAAACTCCTGAAGGCTGGGCGTTAGTGACAGACGCAAAAGAATCAATGGATTATGTTCCAACCTGATTGAGAACCGACAGATGATTAGCCGTACCGTGACAGGGTGCGTTGAACATTTTCACTGAGAGGACGGGATTGTAGCCACTGACAACGGTGATGCCCAACATACAGCTTGCCATGGAAAGGAGTAAGAAGGATTGGATGAAGACAGTAGGAAAGCAGAGAGACGGAAGGGACAAAGCATCTCCATTCGCTTATCTGAAGTTCTCACTAATGAATTACATAAGTATCTCTATCTTTACTTTATGCTTTATTCATATATCATCCATAACCATTTGAATTTGCTTGACTGAGATTTACAAGGTGACCATAGCTTGCTCCATACCAACAATCTCCGTGGGATCGACCCTTACTCGCGTAAGGTTTATTACTTGGACGACCCAGTACACTTGCTGGTTAGTTGTGCGAAGTTGTGATAAATAGTTGAGATTGCAATTGAGCGTACCATGTTGATGGCGCCATTGATGATCACAATTTCGTGCACCATGTTTTTGGCGCCGTTGCCGCGGATTGTTGAGTTTGGACAACTGACGGTTCATCTTGTTTCTTAGCTTAGGTATTTATTTTTCAGAGTTCTTAAGAATGAATTCTAGTGTTTCAAGGTGATGTTCTTATCATCACCAAAGCTGATTGATTTTCATCAATTTAGCTCTTGAATGTAATGTCCTGCTGAAGCTTGGCTAGCCATGTCTAATTCCTTTAGACTGAAGCTTTAGACTAACATTGCATGATTCCTAGAATTCTCATTAAGAATTTTGATATCTTTATTTTCTTTTCCACTTAATTTTCGAAAAATCCAAAAAAAAATTACAAAATCATAAAAATAAAAAAATATTTTATGTTTCTTGTTGAGTCTAGTGTCTCATTTTAAGTTTGGTGTCAATTGCATGTTTCTATTCTTCTTGCATTCATGCATGTGTCTTCATTAATCTTCAAGTTGTTCTTGATGATTTCCTTGTTCTGATCTTTAAATTCTCTTGTCTCGAGTGTTTTGTTGTTTTTCATATGCATTCTCATTTTGTTAGTGTCAATGGTATACAAACTGCTAAGTTTGGTGTCTTGCATGCATTGTTATTTGATTTTAGTTGCATTTTGATTTTTTCTCATCATTAAAAATCCAAAAAAAATTTTAATTTGTGTCTTTTCAAGTCAAAAATACAGAGAATTGAAGATTCAGAACATACAGCAGAGGAATTACAGAGAAAAAGGCTGGGCGTTCAAAATGCCCAGTGAAGAAGGAAAACTGGCGTTTAAACGCTAGCCAGGGTGCCTGGCTGGGTGTTTAACGCCCAAAAGGGTAGTGTTTTGGGCGTTAAACGCCAGAATGGATACCATTCTGGGCATTTAACGCCAGGATGGCACAAGAGGGAAGATTCTATTTTTAATTCAAATTTTTTTCAGGTTTTCAAAATTTTTCAAAATCAAATCTTTTTCAAATCATATCTTTTCAATCATATATTTTCAAAATCAATTTCTTTCCATTTTCAAAAATACTTGCTAACAATTAATGATTTGATTCAACAATTCAAGTATGTTGCCTTTTCTGTTGGGAAAGGTTTAATGTTTGAACCATATCTTTTCTTGTTAGCCAAGTCATTAATTTTTAAAATCAAATCTTTTTAAATTGTTTTTCAAATCATATCTTCTCAACCATATCTTTTTAAAACTATATCTTTTCAATCATATATTTTTCTCACATCTTTTTCAAAATAGTTTTCAATCATACCTTTTTGATTTCTAATTTCAAAATCTTTTTCAAAAATCACTTGATTTCTTTTCCACTCTTAGTTTTCGAAAATCAATTAGTGTTTTTCAAAATGCTTTTAAAATCTTTTACTTAATTTTCAAAAATTTCTTCCCCTCTTCTCACATCCTTCTATTTATGAACTAACACTCCTCCTTAATACACAATTCAAAATCCATCTTTCTTGATAAGTTCGAATTCTTCTACCTCTTCCTTCTATTTTTCTTTTCCTCTGACACCTCAAGGAATCTCTATACTGTGACATAGAGGATTCCATACTTTCTTGTTATCTTCTCTTTCATATGAACAGTAGCAAAGACAAAACAGAAATCTAAGAGAAGCTAAGAGAAGCTAAGGCACAACTCTCTGTAGAGGACCTAACAGAAATCTTCAAACAAGAAGAAGACATGGTAGCCGAAAACAACAACAATGCCAACAATGCAAGGAAGGTGCTGGGTGACTTTACTGCACCTACTCCCGACTTCTGTGGGAGAAGCATCTCTATCCCTGCCATTGGAGCAAACAACTTTGAGCTTAAGCCTCAATTAGTTTCTCTGATGCAACAGAATTGCAAGTTCCATGGACTTCCACTGGAAGATCCTCATCAGTTTTTAGCTGAATTCTTGCAAATCTATGACACTGTCAAGACTAATAGGGTTGACCCTGAGGTCTACAGACTTATGCTATTCGCTTTTGCTGTAAGAGACAGAGCTAGGATATGGTTGGACTCACAACCTAAAGAAAGCCTGAACTCTTAGGAAAAGCTAGTCACTGTCTTCTTGGCAAAGTTCTTTCCACCTCAAAAATTGAGTAAGCTTAGAGTGGAAGTCCAAACCTTCAGACAGAAGAAAGGTGAATCCCTCTATGAAGCTTGGGAAAGATACAAACAATTGTTCAGAAAGTGTCCTTCTGACATGCTTTCTGAATGGAGCATCATAAGTATCTTCTATGATGGTCTGTCTAAGCTATCCAAGATGTCATTAGACAGCTCTGCTGGAGGATCTCTTCATCTGAAGAAGACGCCTACAGAAGCTCAAGAACTCATTGAAATGGTTGCAAATAACCAATTCATGTACACTTCTGAAAGGAATCCTGTGAACAATGGGACAAATCAGAAGAAAGGAGTTCTTGAGATTGATACTCTGAATGCCATATTGGCTCAGAACAAAATATTGACTCAGCAAGTCAATATGATTTCTCAAAGTCTGTCTGGAATGTAAGCTGTACCAGGCAGTACTAAGGACGCTTCATCTGAAGAAGAAGCTTATGATCCTAAGAATCCTTCAATAGAAGAGGTGAATTACATGGGAGAATCCTATGGAAACACCTATAATCCTTCATGGAGGAATCATCCAAATCTCTCATGGAAGGATCAACAGAGACCTCAATAAGGTTTCAACAACAATAATGGTGGAAGAAACAGGTTTAGCAATGGCAAGCCTTTTCTATCATCTTCTCAGCAACAGACAGAGAATTCTAAGCAGAGCCATTCTGACTTAGCAACCATGGTCTCTGATCTAATCAAAACTACTCAAAGTTTCATGACTGAAACAAGGTCCTCCATTAGAAACTTGGAGGCACAAGTGGGACAACTGAGCAATAAAATTACTGAACTCCCTCCTAGTACTCTTCCAAGCAATACAGAAGATAATCCAAAAGGAGAATGCAAGGCCATTAACATGACCCACATGGCCGAACTTGGAGAGGAGGAAGAGGCAGTGATCGCCACTGAGGAAGACCTCAATGGACGTCCACTGGCCTCCAATGAGTTCCCTAATGAGGAACAATAGAAATCTGAGGCTCACACAGAGACCATAGAGATTCCATTGGATTTACTTCTGTCATTCATGAGCTCTGATGAGTATTCTTCCTCTGAAGAGGATGAGTATGTCACTGAAGAGCAAGTTGCTAAATACCTTGGAGCAATCATGAAGCTAAATGACAAGTTATTTGGTAATGAGACTTGGGAGGATGAACCCCCTTTGCTCACCAAAGAGCTGGATAACTTGATTAGGCAGAGATTACCTCAAAAGAGACAAGATCCTGGGAAGTTTTCAATATCTTGTACCATAGGCACCATGACCTTTAAGAAGGCTTTGTGTGACCTAGAGTCAAGCATAAACCTCATGCCTCTCTCTGTAATGGAGAAGCTAGGGATCTTTGAGGTACAAGCTGCAAGAATCTCACTAGAGATGGCAGACAATTCAAGAAAACAAGCTTATGGACTTGTAGAATATGTTCTGGTAAAGATTGAAGACCATTACATCCCTACTGATTTCATAGTCCTAGAGACTGGGAAGTGCATGGATGAATCCATCATCCTTGGCAGACCCTTCCTAGCCATAGCAAAGGCTGTGATTGATGTTGATAGAGGAGAATTGATCATTCAAGTGAATGAAGAATCCTTTGTGTTTAAGGCTCAAGGATATCCATCTGTTACCATGGAGAGGAAGCATGAAGAGCTTCTCTCAAAACAGAGTCAAACAGAGCTCCCACAGTCAAACTCTAAGTTTGGTGTTGGGAGGCCACAACCAAATTCTAAGTTTGGTGTTGAACCCCCACATTCAAACTCTAAGTTTGGTGTTGGTGGGTTCCAACATTGCTCTGAGTATCTGTGAGGCTCCATGAGAGCCCACTGTCAAGCTGCTGACATTAAAGAAGCGCTTGTTGGGAGGCAACCCAATGTTATATTTATCTAATTTTCCTTTGTTATTTTATGTTTTCTGTAGGTTGATGATCATGGGAAGTGACAAAATCAATTGAAAAAGCAAAAACAGAATGAAAAACAGAAAGAAAAATAGCACACCCTGGAGGAAGACATTGCTGGCGTTTAAACGCCAGTAAGGGCAGCAAATGGGCATTTAATGCCCAGTCTGGCACCATTCTGGGCGTTTAACGCCAGAAAGGGGCACCAGACTGGCGTTAAACTCCAGGAAAGGGCAAGAAGCTGGCGTTAAATGCCAGAAATGGGTACCAGCCCGGCGTTTAACACCAGAATTGGCATAAAGAGCATTTTTGCTCGCCACTTGGTGCAGGGATAACTTTTCCTTGACACCTCAGGATCTGTGGACCCCACAGGATCCCCACCAAACCCACCACTCTCTCTTCTTCTTCACCCATTCACCAATCACCTCAACCACTCTTTACCAAAAACCCATTACCTATCAAATCCCATCTTTCTCTTCACCACTCACATCCATCCTTCATAAAACCCCACCTACCTTACCATTCAAATTCAAACCATTTTCCCTCCCAAACCCACCCTTACATGACCGAACCATACCACTCTCTCCACCCCTATATAAACCCATCTTCACTCCTTCATTTTCACACAACCTAAACACTACTTCTCCCCCTTTGGCCGAACCATAAAGCCATCTTCATCTCCTCTATTTCTTCTTCTTCTACTCTCTTCTTTCTTCTTTTGCTCGAGGACGAGCAAACCTTTTAAGTTTGGTGTGGTAAAAGCATTGCTTTTTGTTTTTCCATAACCATTTATGGCATCCAAGGCCGGAGAAACCTCTAGAAAGAGGAAAGGGAAGGCAAAAGCTTCCACCTCCGAGTCATGGGAGATGGAGAGATTCATCTCAAGGGTGCATCAAGACCACTTCTATGAAGTTGTGGCCTTGAAGAAGGTGATCCCCGAGGTCCCTTTCAAACTCAAAAAGAGTGAATATCCGGAGATCCGACATGAGATTCGAAGAAGAGGTTGGGAAGTTCTTACCAACCCCATTCAACAAGTCGGAATCTTAATGGTTCAAGAGTTCTATGCCAATGCATGGATCACCAAGAGCCATGATCAAAGTGTGAACCCGAACCCAAAGAATTGGCTTACAATGGTTCGGGGGAAATGCTTAGATTTTAGTCCAGAAAATGTAAGGTTGGCATTCAACTTGCCCATGATGCAAGGAGATGAACACCCTTACACTAGAAGGGTCAACTTTGATCAAAGGTTGGACCAAGTCCTCATAGACATTTATGAAGAGGGCACTCAATGGAAGACAGATTCTAGAGGGAAGCCGGTTCAACTAAGAAGGCATGACCTCAAGCCCGTGGCTAGGGGATGGTTGGAGTTTATCCAACGCTCAATCATTCCCACTAGCAACCGGTCCGAAGTTACTATAGACCGGGCCATCATGATTCATAGCATCATGGTTGGAGAAGAAGTAGAAGTTCATGAGGTTATAGCCCAAGAAATTTATAAGGTGGCGGACAAGTCCTCTACCTTGGCAAGGTTAGCCTTTCCCCATCTCAATTGTCACCTCTGTTATTCAGTTGGAGTGACATAGAGGGAGACATCCTCATTGATGAGGACAAGCCCATCACTAAGAAAAGGATGGAGCAAACAAGAGATCCCACTCATCATGAAATCCCTGAGATGTCTCAAGGGATGCACTATCCTCCACAAAACTATTGGGAGCAAATCAACACCTCCCTAGGAGAATTGAGTTCCAACATGGGACAACTAAGGGTGGAGTACCAAAAACATTCCATCCTCCTCCATGAAATTAGAGGAGATCAAAGAATCATAAGAGAGGAGCAACAAAGGCAAGGAAGAGACATTGAGGAGCTCAAGTACTCCATAAGATCTTCAAGAGGAAGAACAAGCCGCCACCACTGAGGTGGACCCGTTCTTTAATCTCCTTGTTCCTTATTTTCCTGTTTTTCGAATTTTCATGCTTATGTTTATCTATGTTTGTGTCTTGTGATCATTAGTGTCTTAGTGTCTATGCCTTAAAGTTATGAATGTCCTATGAATCCATCACCTTTCTTAAATGAAAAATGTTCTTAATTGAAAAAGAGAAGAATTGCATGAATTTTAAATTTTATAACAGATTAATTATTCTGATGTGGTGGTAATACTTTTGTTTTCTGAATGTATGCTTGAACAGTGCATATGTCTTTTGAATTTGTTGTTCATGAATGTTGGCTCTTGAAAGAATGATGAAAAAGGAGACATGTTACTAAGAATCTGAAAAATCATAAACATGATTCTTAAAGCAAGAAAAAGCAGTGAATACAAAAAAAAAAGAAAAAAAGGGAGAAAAACAAAAAAACAAAAAAAAAGAGAGAAAAAGAATAAAGTTGTGATCCAAGGCAAAAAGAGTGTGCTTAAGAACCCTGGACACCTCTAGTTGGGACTCTAGCAAAGCTGAGTCACAATCCGAAAAGGTTCACCCAGTTATGTGTCTGTGGCATGTATGTATCCAGTGGTAATACTAGAAGACAGAGTGCTTTGGGCCACGGCTAAGACTCATAAAGTAGCTGTGTTCAAGAATCATCATACTTAACTAGGAGAATCAATAACACTATCGGGATTCTGAGTTCCTATAGAAGCCAATCATTCTGAATTTCAAAGGAGAGAGTGAGATGCCAAAACTGTTCAGAGGCAAAAAGCTAAAAGCCCGCTCATCTAATTAATACTGATCTTCATAGATGTTTTTGGAATTCATTTCATATTCTCTTCTTTTTATCTTATTTGATTTTCAGTTGCTTGGGGACAAGCAACAATTTAAGTTTGGTGTTGTGATGAGCGGATAATTTATACGCTTTTTGGCATTGTTTTTAGTATATTTTTAGTATGTTTTAGTTAGTTTTTATTATATTTTTATTAGTTTTTAGTTAAAATTCACTTTTCTGGACTTTACTATGAGTTTGTGTGTTTTTTTGTGATTTCAGGTATTTTCTGGCTGAAATTGAGGGACCTGAGCAAAAATCTGATTCAGAGGCTGAAAAGGACTGCAGATGCTGTTGGATTCTGACCTCCCTACTCTCGAAATGGATTTTCTAGAGCTACAGAAACCCAATTGGCTCTATCCTAACGGCGTTGGAAAGTAGACATCCTGGGCTTTCCAGCAATGTATAATAGTCCATACTTTGGCCGAGATTTGATGGCCCAAACTGGCGTTCCAAATCAGCTCAAAACTGCCCGGCGTTAAACGCCGGAACTGGCACAATAATGGGAGTTAAACGCCCAAACTAGCACAAAAGCTGGCGTTTAACTCCAAGAAAAGTCTCTACACATGAAAGCTTCAATGCTCAGCCCAAGCACACACCAAGTGGGCCCGGAAGTGGATTTTTATGTCATTTACTCATTTCTGTAAACCCTAGGCTACTAGTTCTCTACAAATAGGACCTTTTACTATTGTATTTTCATCTTGGGATCACTTTAGATCCTTTGATCATCTTTGAACGTCTAGTTCTTAGATCATGGGGGCTGTCCTCCCGGCCATGCCTAGACCTTGTTCTATTGTATTTTCAACGGTGGAGTTTCTACACACCATAGATTAAGGTGTGGAGCTCTGCTGTACCTCGAGTATTAATGCAATTACTATTGTTCTTCTATTCAATTCAGCTTATTTTTGTTCTAAGATATTCATTTGCACCCAAGAACATGATGAATGTGATGATTATGTGACACTCATCATCATTCTCACTTATGAATGAGTGTCTGACAACCACTTCTGTTCTACAAGAAAACAAGGCTTGAATGTTTATCTCTTGGATCCCTTAATCGGAATCTTCGTGGTATAAGCTAGAATTGATGGCAGCATTCAAGAGAATCCGAAAGTTCTAAACCTTGTCTGTGGTATTCTGAGTAGGATTCAATGATTGAATGACTGTGATGAGCTTCAAACTCCTGAAGGCTGGGCGTTAGTGACAGACGCAAAAGAATCAATGGATTCTATTCCAACCTGATTGAGAACCGACAGACGATTAGCCGTGCCATGACAGGGTGCGTTGAACATTTTCACTGAGAGGATGGGATTTTAGCCACTGACAATGGTGATGCCCAACATACAGCTTGCCATGGAAAGGAGTAAGAAGGATTGGATGAAGACAGTAGGAAAGCAGAGAGACGAAAGGGACAAAGCATCTCCATTCGCTTATCTGAAGTTCTCACCAATGAATTACATAAGTATCTCTATCTTTACTTTATGCTTTATTCATATATCATCTATAACCATTTGATTCTGCCTGACTGAGATTTACAAGGTGACCATAGCTTGCTTCATACCAACAATCTCCGTGGGATCGACCCTTACTCGCGTAAGGTTTATTACTTGGACGACCCAGTACACTTGCTGGTTAGTTGTGCGAAGTTGTGATAAATAGTTGAGATTGCAATTGAACGTACCATGTTGATGGCGCCATTGATGATTATAATTTCGTGCACCACAAACCAAATGAGATAATGCCCAGAACCGCATTTTATGTCATTATCCTCATGGTGTTTGGGAATATCAACAAGAGTTTGAACAATCAAGTGAAATAGGATATTGTCCACCACCACAATATGATTTATGTCATGATCCTAATGGTGGTTGGGAATATCAACAAGGAATGATGGATTATGATAACCTCCCAGAGACACAGAATTAACCATATTCTAATGAATCTACTAATGACTCATGTTGTAGTTGGGAAGGCCAAAACTAAAGATATTCTAATCCTCCATGTTTTATTCATCAGGAGACATTATCTCTTGATTGTGCTTTCAACAAATTCATGCAAGATTACTCCCAAGAACCACAAGATGATCCATACTGTGATGAACCCAACAATTACTCAAACTGTGGAAGGGAAGATCAAAATCAAGGAGCAATTAATAGTCCATGCTCCACTCATCAAGAACCATCATCACTTGAACACTCCTTCAATTCATTCATACAAAATTGTCCAACCTCACCTCCCAGTTTTTCATATAAAAGAATTTTATCTCTTGACTATCCCTCAACACAAAATCTATTCCAAAACTCACAGCCCACACAAACTTCCCTGAACCAAGGACTCTCAAAGCTTGAGTCCATGCTTGAAAGATATGAGGATGACACAAAGAAATCCTGGATAAAACAAGAAAACTCCTTCAAAAATATGGAAGTGCTAGTAGACCAAATGTTGAGTGTAAAGGAGAAAGTAGAAGAGCAAGATGAAGAGGCTCCTGTACCAAGTGAAACCCTACCTATTGATTTCTCATATCAGAATTTATCATCACTTGAGTATGCCTCAACACAAAGTTCTTTCCGGGATTCGTACAACTCATTTCACCAACCACAAAATTCATTTCACCACTCACAAAACTCATTCCATACCCCTCAAAATGATTTTGCCAAAACACATACATATCCACAAAGTCATTCCCAGCCTTCATCTCTTGAGTTATCAGTTTCAAATTATGTATCCATGTTTGAAAAATAATATGAAGAGATGAAGAGGCTTAGAGAAGAAAAATCCTGGAAAGAGTAAGAAATCCTCTTCAAAGAGATAGATGGGCATTTAGAGCAAATGAGGACACAGTTAGGATTGCAAAGCAAGGAGGATGAGAAACAATCTATGAGTGAGGAAGAGGAAGAAGAGGTCCCTTTATCAAGTGAAATTTCAATGGAGAATGAAGTGGTAGAGATATGTGAGCCTAGGATTTCATATCCACAGAGGCTAATTGAGGTGACAAATGAACATGAAGACTCACTCCCAAAGGATTCAATGGAAGAACATATAGAAGAAAGGGAAGAAGATGATGACCGGATAATTTATATGCCTTTTGGCATTACTTTTAGGTAGTTTCTAGTATGTTTTAGTTACTTTTTAGTATAGTTTTATTAGTTTTTATGCAAAAATCACATTTCTGGACTTTACTATGAGTTTGTGTGTTTTTCTGTGATTTCAGGTATTTTCTGGCTGAAATTGAGATACCTGAGCAAAAATCTGATTCAGAGGATGAGAAAGGACTGCAGATGTTGTTGGATTCTGACCCTCCTACACTCGAAGTGGATTTGCTGGAGTTACAGAAGCCCAGTTGGCGCGCTTTTAATTGCGTTGGAAGGTAGACATCTTGGGCTTTCCATCAATGTATAATAGTCCATACTTTTCCTGACATTTAATTACCCAAACTGGCATCCAAATGCCCCCAGAGACCCTTTTCTGGCGTAAAACGCCAGAACTGACACCAGAACTGGAGTTAAGCACCCAAACTGGCATCCAAGCTGGCGTTTAACTCCAAGGATGGCCTATGCACGTGAAAGCTTCAAAGCTTAGCCCAAGCACACGCCAAGTGGGCCCCAGAAGTGGATTTCTTCACTATCTACTCATTTTCTATAAACCTAAGTTACTAGTTTAGTATAAATAGCACTTTTGACTATTATATTGGGGACTTTTGGGAAGCGTTTTGATCACTGGAGATCATTTTGCACATTTGGGGGAGGCTGGCCATTCCGCCATGCCTAGACCTTCTTCTCTTATATATTTTCTATGGTGGAGTTTCTACACCTCATAGATTAAGGTGAGGAGCTCTACTGTTTTTCATGAATTAATGCAAGTACTATTATTTTTCTTTTAATTCACGCCTACTTCTTCTCCAAGATATACTCTCATACTTAATTCAGTTAAGTTAGAATGAATGGGTGACCCGTGACAATCACCCATTATCTTCGTTACTCGCTTAGTCAAGATCCGCATGCCTGACAACCACAAGCGGTCTAGATGATGTTCAACGTAGTCATTGAATGACAGCAAGAGTATATTCTCTTGGGTGTCTGATCCACGATTCACATCATCTTTCCTGACAATAAAGCATCTGAATCTGAGATTAGAACCTTTGTGGTATAGGCTAGAAACAATTGGCAGTATTCCTGAGATCCAGAAAGTCTAAACCTTGTTTGTGGTATCCGAGTAGGATCTAGGACGGGATGACTATGACGAGCTTCAAATTCACGACTGTTGGGCGTAGTGACAGTGTGTAAAAGGATTAAGGGATCCTATTCCGACACATTTGAGAACTGACAGATGATTAGCCCTGCGGTAGCTGTGCCTGGTATTTTTCATCCGAGACGAGAAATCTAACAGTTAATTAGTCGTATGGAAATCGTAGCCAGACTATTTTCACTGAGAGGATCATACAGCTTGCCATGGAAGGGAGGACGCATGATTGGATGAAGACAATAGGAAAGCAGAGGTTTAGAAGCAACAAAGCATCTCCAAATGCTTATCTGAAATTCCCACCAATGAATTACATAAGTATCTTTATGTTATTTTCTGTTTTATTTATCTTTTAATCATCAAATCCTCATAACCATTTGAATCCGCCTGACTGAGATTTACAAGATGACCATAGCTTGCTTCAAGCCATCAATCTCTATGGGATCGACCTTACTCACGTAAGGTATTACTTGGACGACCCAGTGCACTTGCTGGTTAGTTGTACGGAGTTGTGAAAAGTGTGATCACAATTCTGTGCACCAGAAGACAATAAAGGAAGTCCACACTCAGATGAAGTAGAGAGCTACATAGAGGAAGGGTTCAATGAACCACTAATTAAGGAGGCTCTTGATGAAGAAAAGATTCCAATAATCACCCAACATCCAAGTTTTGATATCCAAGAAGTGAACGCAGTTAACAAAAGCAATGAAGAGAGGATTGTGACCAAGCCGCAAGTGACCATATCCACGGTAAAGAAAAGGTCAACTGCAAATAAAAGTTTTTGATGCCGTTGCCAGGGATTGATTTAGATCGACAATGATTAAGTATGTGATAATCTAGATTAATCATTTTTCTTTTGTTTTCTTCTAACCATATTAACTGTTTGACACATTGTGTCACCTAACCCTCTAATCATATTCTAGAATTAGAATGTCCAGTTTTCATTTAGTTTGTTTATGATTGTGCAAGTTTTGGAGGACGGGGTGCATGAGGAAGGAGTGATCAACAATACCCAACCTGCAAGAAGGGTGTTGGCCTTTTACACTATCCCCAATCCAAGACATTGTGGGAGCAGTATCATTACCCTAAATGTTCATGCAAATGACTTTGAGTTGAAGCCTCAACTAATCACTTTAGTGCAGAACAATTGTTCTTATGGAGGTGGTCCTCTTGAAGACCCCAACCAACATTTGTCTGTTTTCTTGAGGATTTGTGAAACTGTCAAGACAAATGGGGTACATCCTGACATCTACAAATTACTTTTATTCCCATTCTCCTTGAGGGACAATGCTGCCCAATGGCTGAAAACATTTCCTAAGGAGAGCATCAACAATTGGGATGATTTGGTCAGCAAATTCCTAGCCAAGTTTTACCCACCTCAGAGAAACATCAAGCTGAAAATAGAGGTGCAAACCTTCACACAAAAGGAGGGAGAATCACTCTACGAGGCATGGAAAAGATACAAGGCCTTGATAAGGAAATGTCCACCAGAGATATTCAGTGAGTGGGTGAAACTTCAAAACTTCTATGAAGGATTGACTATGAAGCCAAGAAAAGCACTAGATTTCTCCTTGGGAGACTCACTCCAGATGAAGAAAACTGCTCAGGAAGCTGATGCCAAGGCATCTTAGGCTAGTTTCACTAGCATTTTTCTGTTAGTTTTAGTTGTTTTATGCATTTTCTTGAGCTTAAAGTAACCAAGAATGGTTAAATGAATAACAAAGCAATGAACCATCCAAACAGTATGATTTTGATGCAAATTTCATGAGTTTTTAGTTATATTACTTGAAGGCTATGAATGGAAGATTTCTCATGAAATTTTGCAAGACTTTGATGCAGTTGTTTGGATGATTTCAGGGAAGAAGAGGCTAGGCAAGGAAGCAACAAAAATCAATAAAGGAAGCTTGAATATCACATGTGGAGTTTAAGTTCCAGTTTAAGCTTAAACTGGAACTTAAACTGCCAAACCATATAATGCTGAGTAAGTGGCGTTTAAGCTCCAGTTTAAGCTTAAACTGGAGCTTAAACGCCAGAATCATGAAAGCTGAGAAATTCTGAAACTGGCGTTTAACATCCAGTTTAACCTTAAACTAGAAGTTAAACGCCAGAATTGAGATATGCACCAGGGAACCATTTCCACGTTTAAGCTCCAGTTTAACCTTAAACTGGAGCTTAAACGTGTTCGGCGTTTTTTCTCCTCCAGGGTTGCCTTCTCATTTCCACGTTTAAGCTCCAGTTTAACCTTAAACTGGAGCTTAAACGTGTTCGACCAGAATTTGCCTCCAGGGTTGCTTTCTTCATTCCCACGTTTAAGCTCCAATTTAAGGTTAAACTGGAGCTTAAACGTGTTCGACATTTCACCCTCCAGGAAGCATTTCCACGTTTAAGCTCCAGTTTAACCTTAAACTGGAGCTTAAACGTGTTCGACCCAATTTCTCCTCCAGGGTGCTTTCCTCATTTCCACGTTTAAGCTTCAGTTTAACCTTAAACTGAAGCTTAAACGTGTTCGACAATTCCACCCTCCAGGATTGTCTTCTTCCATTTCCACGTTTAAGCTTCAGTTTAACCTTAAACTGAAGCTTAAACGTGCTTGAATTATATCACCTCCAGGAGTGTCCAACGTTTAAGTTGCAGTTTAAGCTTAAACTGCAACTTAAACGCCACTTAGTGAAAGGGTTTCTGGGCCAAAGATATTGCAGTTTAAGTTAGTATTTGAGAACAAACATTGACTTAAACATACTCTGGTATGAAACCCAATTGAATATCATGGTTTATGGGATTGGGCCTGAAGAATTGATGAGTCTGGAATTTCAATTTGTTGAGTCATGTGTCATTACTTTATTATCACTAAGTTGGCTCAATGAATGTTACAGAATTGGATCAGCAGCCTCATCAGGATTATGGATCATAAACCCAAAGCAAAAGGAAATCAAGGAAAGGCCTCAAAGCCCAAGAAACACAACAGAAGCTCAATTTAGAAAGTGTATAAATAGGATAGAATTTAAGTTAAAAAGGACCTTTACTTCGGAACTTTTACTTTTACTTGTTGATCATTTTCTAGTTTTCATACTTTGTGTAATTGAATTTAGAGCTATGAATCACTAAACCCCTTTCATTGGGTTAGGGAGCTCTATTGTAATTCAATGAATCAATAATTGTTTTTATCTTCTTCTTCAATCTTTTCTCTTGAATTTTGTTAGAAAGCTTCTCGATCTAATTCCATTGGTTAGTTGTCTTGGGAAAGAAACTATCCATAATTGGAATCCTTCGGAACCTTGGGAAAGGAATGGAGGATTCATGCTAGAGAAGCTTTCTCACAGTGAATTGGATTGGGGTTTGGATGGATATTGTGACATGTAATCCTACCAAATTGTGGTTCATGAAACTGTGTGGTATAATCAGTGATCAAGCATCATCTCTTCTTATGAACATTTAAACCAAGGGATTGGGAATTTGTTTGTTTTTAGAGAGAATTGGTGAGCCAAGGGATTGGGATCCAATCATATAAGATTGCCAAGCAAAATTCAATGAATGCATTGGTTGAGGAAGGGATATAAATGTTTTGATTCGGAGATCTCAATATCTCCTGAAACCCAATGAATTCCCCATTTCTGATCTACACTTTCTCTTTACATTCTGCAATTAAATTCATGCAATCACCCCCATCCCTTTTTAATTTCAGCACTTTAACTTCTCGCTCTTTATTTCATGCAATTTAAGATTCCGCAATTCTCATCTAAATCTTGATTCCGCTCAACTAGAACAAACTTCTAATCCGAATTGCTCATTCAATCAATCATTGTGGGATTCGACCTCACTCTATTGTGAGTTTTTACTTGACGATAACCGGTGCACTTGCCGGAAGGAATTTTTGCCGATTGTGCAATTTCTTAAAATCGTAGCTATAAAGCTTATGGCTATCAAGTTTATGGCGCCGTTGCCGGGGATTGGTTTTCGATTGACAATTCTCAAATTGGAAGTTAACTAGATTGAGCATTTTTCTTGTTTTGTTAATTCCGTTCAAGTTACTTGTTTAATTTTAATTTCTGCACTCTGTTACTTGCTTTCTTTCTTTATGCCTTTAAATTCAAGCAACTAACTCACTGACCCACTAACTATTTGAATTAATTTCCTCAACTGCTCTAACCATACTCTTCCATTAACCAAGAGTATTTCACTTGTTTGTTGCCTGTGCTGTGTTCTTGTATGACAGGTAGGAGAGGAGAGACATCAACTCCTCCATATACAGAACCAGAGAGGACCCTTCATAAACTTAGAAGGGAAGCAAGAAGGAAGAGAGTACTGAGAGAAGAAGAATCTGAAGGAGAATCTGAGGACAATTTTGAGGAAGCTCTAGATCTCAACATGGATAGAGAAGTTCACAACCATGAGAGAGCTGATGGAAACAATGCCATTCCCGAGAGGAGGGTTCTTGGTTCATACATAAACCCAACCTCTGGGAATTGTGGTAGCAGCATTCAGAAACCACCCATTCAGGCCAACAATTTTGAACTCAAACCACAGCTAATATCACTGGTGGAGGATCATTGTTCATTTGGTGGGAGTGCTAATGAAGATCCAAACCAACATCTCACAAAATTCCTGAGAATTTGCGACACTGTGAAGTCCAATGGAGTCCAGGAAGATGCCTATAAACTGCTCTTGTTCCCATTTTCACTTAGGGACAAGGCAGCTAAGTGGCTGGAATCATTCCCAAGGGGGAGCCTAACAACCTGGGATGAGGTGGAAAGCAAGTTTCTGGCACGTTTTTACCCCCCACAAAAGGTCAATAGGCTTCGATCTGAGGTTCAGACTTTTAGACAACAAGAGGGAGAAACTCTCTACGAGGCATGGGAGGGATTCAAGGATTTGACAAGGAAATGCCCACCAGACATGTTCCATGACTGGGTGCAATTGCATATTTTCTATGATGGACTTTCTTATGAATCAAGGAAGGCTGTAGACCATTCATCAGGAGGTTCATTGAACAGGAAAAAGACTGTGGAAGAAGCCATTGAAGTGATTGAGACAGTGGCTGAGAATGAGTACTACTATGCTTCAGAGAGACACAACACTAAGGGAGTCATGGAGTTGAACCATGTTGACACAATTTTAGCCCAAAACAAGGTGTTTGCCAAGCAACTAGCAGAGCTCACCAGGAATTTAAAAACAAAACAAGTGGCTGCAATACACACACAAGATCAAGAGGAAGTAAGCACTGAAGGAGGTGATTGGGAAGAGGCCAACTATGTGGGAAATCAACAAAGGCAACCATATGATCCACATTCCAACACTTACAACCCAGGCTGGAAAAACCACCCAAACTTTGGGTGGGGAAACCAGCAAACCCAACCACAAAACCACAAACCTTACAACCCCAACCAACATAACAATTCCACATACCAAAACTCCAACCAAAGATCATACCAAGCCACACAAAACACTTACTCCCAACCACCATATCATGGCCAAAATAACCAACCTGCCCAACCTAATCCGAACCAACAATTTCAAGATCAATTAAATAGGATAGAAAGAATGCTTGTAACCATGGGTCAAGACATAACCGAATTGAAAGCCTTTAAGGAAGAAGTAAATTCTAACTTGCAAAACCAAGGAGCTGCCATCCAGAAGCTAGAAAATCAAATTGTGTATTTGTCTAAGCAAACCCCTGGGCCAAGCGTTTCTCATGCTGCCAAGGCTATTGCAAGGGAAGAATGTAATGCCATAACCCTCAGAAGTGGAAAGAAGCTAAAGGAGATCTCAAAGGAAACCACAGAGGATGAAGCAAAGGAAAATGTAAGAGACAAGGAACAGGGACAATCTTTTACACCGTCTGCAACAAAAGAAAAAGAAAAAGAGGTCCTGAAGCCTTATACACCCAAAGCACCATATCCTCAACGTTTGATGAAAAGTGAAAAGGATGGCCAATTCTCCAGATTCTTGGAGATTTTCAAGAAGCTTCAAATCAACATTCCGTTTGCTGAGGCAATAGAGCAAATGCCACTCTATGCAAAATTCTTAAAGGAATTAATGACCAAGAAGAGAAGCTGGAGAAATGAGGAAACTGTGTTGTTGACTGAAGAATGCAGTGCCATCATTCAACACAAATTGCCTCAGAAATTGAAGGATCCAGGCAGTTTCCAAATCCCCTGCATCATAGGAGAAGTCATGGTGGAGAAGGCCTTGTGTGACTTAGGGGCCAGTATCAATTTGATGTCTCTAACAATGATGAGAAGAATGAAGATTGAGGAAGCCAAACCAACAAGAATGGCCCTCCAATTGGCAGACTGAACTTTTAAATTCCCTCATGGGATAGTTGAGGATTTGTTGGTGAAAGTGGGAGATTTTATATTTCCTGCCGATTTTGTGGTGTTAGATATGGAGGAAGAAGCCAAAGCTTCGATAATCCTGGGAAGACCCTTCCTGGCTACTGCTGGAGCCATCATAGATGTCCAAAAGGGTGAACTCACTCTTAGACTACATGATGAGCAATTGGTGTTTAACGTATTCAAGGCAATGAGCTATCCATCAGAATCACTAAAGGAATGCATGAGGGTGGATGTAGTGGACATTGCAGTACAAGAAACCTTTGAGGAAACAACAAAGGAAGTGGCAGAGGAGGAGTTCACCAAGGATATTGAAGTTAGTGACATCAAGGCTGCTGAAACAACCATGCCAAGCATGCCTAAGAGAGTGAAAGAAGAGAAGGAAGCACCAAAACCTGAGCTCAAAGCATTGCCCCCTAATCTCAAGTATGCATACTTGGGTAGTGATGAGAGCCATCCTGTTATCATTAGCTCTGCCCTGAGCCAAGAACAGGAAGAAGAATTGATCAAGGTGCTACAAACTCATCAAGATGCCATAGGATGGACCCTAGCTGATTTGAAGGGGATAAGTTCATCCATATGCATGCATAAAATCTTGTTAGAAGAGGATGCTAGACCCTCCATTCAAGCTCAGAGAAGATTGAATCCCGTTATGAAAGAAGTGGTACAAAAGGAGGTCATGAAGTTATGGCAGGCAGGGGTAATCTACCCCATTTCTGATAGCCCATGGGTTAGTCCCATCCATGTAGTTCCCAAGAAAGGTGGCATAACTGTGGTGCCAAATGAGAGGAACGAACTCATACCCATAAGAACTGTCACTGGGTGGAGGATGTGCATAGACTACAGGAAGCTCAATGAAGCCACTAGAAAAGATCATTTCCCACTCCCATTCATGGATCAGATGCTTGAAAGGCTTGCAGGACATGCTTACTATTGCTTTCTGGATGGATACTCAGGCTATAATCAGATAGTAGTTGATCCAAGAGATCAAGAGAAAACATCATTTGTTTGTCCATATGGAGTTTTTGCTTATAGACGCATGCCCTTTGGATTGTGCAATGCACCTGCCACTTTCCAAAGATGCATGCTGTCCATTTTTTCGGACATGATTGAAAAATTTATTGAGGTTTTCATGGATGATTTTTCTGTGTTTGGAGATTCTTTTCCTAGCTGCCTACACCACCTTGCCTTGGTGCTTAAGAGATGCCAAGAGACCAACCTAGTATTAAACTGGGAAAAGTGTCATTTCATGGTCACAGAAGGAATAGTCCTTGGCCACAAAATCTCTAATAGAGGCATTGAGGTGGACAGAGCTAAGGTGGAACTCATTGAAAAACTACCTCCACCAAGCAATGTCAAGGCAGTTAGGAGTTTTTTGGGACACGCTGGCTTTTACAGAAGGTTTATTAGAGACTTTTCTAAAATAGCCAAACCTTTGAGTAACTTGCTTGTCTCTGATACACCCTTTGTATTTGATAAAAATTGCATGTTAGCCTATGAACTTTTGAAGCAAAAACTTTCCTCTGCACCTATCATTGCCCCACCTGATTGGAATTTACCTTTCGAACTGATGTGTGATGCATCAGACCTTGCTATTGGGGCAGTGTTAGGACAAAGGAAAGACAATTTGGTACATGTGATTTATTATGCCAGTAAAGTCTTGAATGATAACCAAAGGAATTACACAACCACTGAAAAAGAACTCTTGGCAATAGTCTTTGCATTTGACAAATTTAGATCCTATCTCATTGGATCTAAAGTCATTGTCTTCACTGATCATTCAGCTTTAAAATACTTAGTTGCTAAACAAGAATCCAAACCAAGACTTATTAGATGGGTTCTTTTATTGCAGGAATTTGACATTGAAATCAAAGACAAGAAGGGTGTAGAGAACAAGGTGGCAGACCATTTATCAAGGATACCATGTGAAGAAGGAAGCACACAAAGCACACATATAAATGAGTGCTTTCCTGATGAACAACTCATGGTAATTCACAAAGCACCCTGGTTTGCAGACATAGCAAACTTCAAGGCCACTGGGAGTTTGCCGTTGGAATTTAACAAACATCAAAGGAAGAAATTGGTGAATGATGCCAAATACTTCATCTGGGACGAACCATACTTGTTCAAAAAATGTTCGGATGGCATACTCAGAAGATGCATATCAGAGGAAGAAGGAAGGGAAGTCTTATGGGATTGCCATGGCTCCACTTATGGAGGACATTTTGCAGGAGAAAGAACAGCAGCTAAGGTGTTGCAGTGTGGTTTTTATTGGCCCACTATCTTCAAAGATGCAAAGGAACTAGTGAAGCACTGCCATGAATGCCAGAAAGCTGGGAACTTACCAAAAAGAAATGAAATGCCACAACAATTCATTCTGGAACTTGAATTGTTTGATGTATGGGGGATAGATTTCATGGGACCCTTTCCCACCTCATACTCAAATAATTACATTCTGGTGGCAGTAGACTATGTCTCCAAATGGGTTGAAGCAATAGCAACTCCAACCAATGATAATAAGGTAGTCATGAACTTCCTCAGAAAACACATTTTTTGCCGTTTTGGGGTTCCAAGAGCAATCATCAGTGATGGAGGAAGCCACTTCTGCAACAAACCATTAGAGGCATTGCTTCTAAAATATGGAGTCAAACACAAGGTAGCCACACCATACCATCCACAGACAAGTGGGCAAGCCAAAATATCTAACAGGGAACTCAAAAGAATCCTGGAAAAGACTGTGGGAACTTCAAGAAAGGACTGGTCGATTAAGCTAGATGATGCTCTTTGGGCATATAGGACAGCTTTTAAAACACCAATTGGAATGTCTCCTTACCAACTAGTATATGGAAAAGCTTGCCATTTGCCACTGGAGTTGGAGCACAAGGCATTCTGGGCCTTGAAACTCTTGAACTTGGACAGCAAAGCTGCTGGAGAAAGAAGGATGTTGCAAATTCAAGAGTTGGAAGAATTCAGAATTGAAGCTTATGAGAATGCCAAAATTTACAAAGAAAGAGCAAAGAAGAAGCATGACAGCAACATAGCCCCAAGGAAATTTGAAGAGGGACAAAAAGTATTGCTCTACAATTCTAGGCTGAAGCTATTTCCAGGGAAGCTAAAATCAAGGTGGTATGGACCATTCCTTGTCACCAAGGTCTCCCAATATGGACAAGTAGAAATCATGGAAGAAAAGTCACAACGAACCTTCACTGTGAATGGTCAAAGACTCAAACATTACTTGGGAGATGTGGAGGAGAAGGACAAGGTTAAATATCACCTCAACTGAGGAAGCTGACCGTCAAGCTAATGACGTTAAAGAAGCGCTTGTTGGGAGGCAACCCAACCTGAGGTAATACTCCTTTGCTGTTTCTTTTATTTGTTTCAATAAAAAGGTGAAGTAGTTTCTGTGCATTGCAAAGAATTAAGTTTGGTGTTTCACACCAAACAATGAATTCGTGGATCAATAATTCAAAGGGGAATGTGTGACTCTAAGTTTGGTGTTCCACCATACAGATCAACTGAACACAACAACCTTTGAATTATATGAAAGGAACAACCATTCTAAGCAATCACAGAAATGCTTAAAATCCTTAGCAGCAACTTCATTCCAAGGAGAATTCAAGGATTCAAAGAGCAGAGGAGTAAGTAGGAAACTGAGTTGGTGTTCACACACCAACTTAGGACTCAGACACTTGCCCATACATAGTTGAGCTAACCACTCAAGTGCTTGAGAAGCAAGCGACTTCATCACTCTTTGCAGGAAAGGAAACAAGGATCTTAGAAAGAACATGAAGCAACAACTAGGAGAAGAAGGAGAAATCAAATTGTTTCCTGGCAACAAAGAGAAAACAAGAAATTTCACAAGGTGGTGTTGTTCCTTGACCATTCTTTAAAAGGCAAACAAAAGCATGCTTGTTCTGGTTTAAACTGTAATTGTTGAATCCTTCTGGAATGTGAAGTCTTTAGTATGAGTGTTAGTTTACTGCTTTGAACAAAGTGAATGCCTAGATGTTTGGATATAACTTCACCTTCTTAAACAAATGCTTGCCATGCTTGTTCTGTTTCCAAAAATAAAAGAAAAGTTTGAACAAAAGTAACTTGGCTCAATTAGTGACAAATCAAGTAGAATTAAGTGGTGGTATGCGTGCTTGATTGTTTAGTCAGCTCACTGGAAATTGAGTGTAGAATTATCATTTTTGTGTAGAAGTTGAATACTGTCTATGGATCTTGAGGAACAAATGTCTTTGGCCATGAAAAAGAAAGAAAAAGAAGAAGAAAAAGCCACTAAAAAAGGGCAACCAAAAAGCAAAAAAATTGAGAAAATAAGCTAGGCACCAATGGTTTGAACTTCTGAGACAAATGCCTGTGGTGTTTATGTATTAAGGATATGCTTGGATGAATAGGTTCTGAGGAGTGTTTCAACACTTGGTAACTTGGGTTAACTAACCCGGGATTATCAACCAAAAGTCCATTATCAAGAGCAACCTAAATACAAAACATTTAGTCACACAAAGAGGTGCTGGGCACCAATGTCTCAAGAAGAAATGTGAACTAAAATGCCTGTAGTGGATATGTGTAGTGCACTGATAAGAAAAAGAAAATGCCAAAGGCTTGTGCAACACATGACACTGAGCAAACAAGGAGCAAAGGAAGCTCTAAGAAAAAGAAAAACAAAGAAGGGAAAAGTGCCAAGGACATAAGAATAACAAGAGGCCATAGCAGTGTTTGATGGATGCAATGAAAAAGTGATAATCTTACCTGATAAGAATGAAAAAGTGATGCTGCAACTTTCTGCATAAAACCCTTCTGATGAACTTCAATTGCTTGCTAATATAGCCAATGTAATTGCTTTCTGTTTCATACTTTCTTCTCAAATAACTCAGGACTTGCTTAGGGACAAGCAAGTATTAAGTTTGGTGTTGTGATGCCAAGGCACCTTAGGCTAGTTTCACTAGCATTTTTCTGTTAGTTTTAGTTGTTTTATGCATTTTCTTGAGCTTAAAGTAACCAAGAATGGTTAAATGAATAACAAAGCAATGAACCATCCAAACAGTATGATTTTGATGCAAATTTCATGAGTTTTTAGTTATATTAC
Source organism: Arachis hypogaea (assembly GCF_003086295.3). NCBI lineage: Eukaryota > Viridiplantae > Streptophyta > Magnoliopsida > Fabales > Fabaceae > Arachis > Arachis hypogaea. Next base: position 41,832,543 of record NC_092039.1, read on the forward strand.
TTGAAGGCTATGAATGGAAGATTTCTCATGAAATTTTGCAAGACTTTGATGCAGTTGTTTAGATGATTTCAGGGAAGAAGAGGCTAGGCAAGGAAGCAACAAAAATCAATAAAGGAAGCTTGAATATCACATGTGGAGTTTAAGTTCCAGTTTAAGCTTAAACTGGAACTTAAACTGCCAAACCATATAATGCTGAGTAAGTGGCGTTTAAGCTCCAGTTTAAGCTTAAACTGGAGCTTAAACGCCAGAATCATGAAAGCTGAGAAATTCTGAAAATGGCGTTTAACCTCCAGTTTAACCTTAAACTGGAAGTTAAACGCCAGAATTGAGATATGCACCAGGGAACCATTTCCACGTTTAAGCTCCAGTTTAACCTTAAACTGGAGCTTAAACGTGTTCGGCGTTTTTTCTCCTCCAGGGTTGCCTTCTCATTTCCACGTTTAAGCTCCAATTTAACCTTAAACTGGAGCTTAAACGTGTTTGACCAGAATTTGCATCCAGGGTTGCTTTCTTCATTCCCACGTTTAAGCTCCAGTTTATGGTTAAACTGGAGCTTAAACGTGTTCGACATTTCACCCTCCAGGAAGCATTTCCACGTTTAAGCTCCAGTTTAACCTTAAACTGGAGCTTAAACGTGTTCGACCCAATTTCTCCTCCAGGGTGCTTTCCTCATTTCCATGTTTAAGCTTCAGTTTAACCTTAAACTGAAGCTTAAACGTGTTCGACAATTCCACCCTCCAGGATTGTCTTCTTCCATTTCCACGTTTAAGCTTCAGTTTAACCTTAAACTGAAGCTTAAACCTGCTTGAATTATATCACCTCCAGGAGTGTCCAACGTTTAAGTTGCAGTTTAAGCTTAAACTGCAACTTAAACGCCACTTAGTGAAAGGGTTTCTGGGCCAAAGATAATGCAGTTTAAGTTAGTATTTGAGCACAAACATTGACTTAAACATACTCTGGTATGAAACCCAATTGAATATCATGGTTTATGGGATTGGGCCTGAAGAATTGATGAGTCTGGAATTTCAATTTGTTGAGTCATGTGTCATTACTTGATTATCACTAAGTTGGCTCAATGAATGTTACAGAATTGGATCAGCAGCCTCATCAGGATTATGGATCATAAATCCAAAGCAAAAGGAAATCAAGGAAAGGCCTCAAAGCCCAAGAAACACAACAGAAGCTCAATTTAGAAAGTGTATAAATAGGATAGAATTTAAGTTAGAAAGGACCTTTACTTCGGAACTTTTACTTTTACTTTTTGATCATTTTCTAGTTTTCATACTTTGTGTAATTGAATTCAGAGCTATGAATAACTAAACCCCTTTCATTGGGTTAGGGAGCTCTATTGTAATTCAATGAATCAATAATAGTTTTTATCTTCTTCTTCAATCTTTTCTCTTGAATTTTGTTAGAAAGCTTCTCGATCTAATTCCATTGGTTAGTTGTCTTGGGAAAGAAACTATCCATAATTGGAATCCTTCGGAACCTTGGGAAAGGAATGGAGGATTCATGCTAGAGAAGCTTTCTCACAGTGAATTGGATTGGGGTTTGGATGGATATTGTGACATGTAATCCTACCAAATTGTGGTTCACGAAACTGTGTGGTATAATCAGTGATCAAGCATCATCTCTTCTTATGAACATTTAAACCAAGGGATTGGGAATTTGTTTGTTTTTAGAGAGAATTGGTGAGCCAAGGGATTGGGATCCAATCATATAAGATTGCCAAGCAAAATTCAATGAATGCATTGGTTGAGGAAGGGATAAAAATGTTTTGATTCGGAGATCTCAATATCTCCTGAAACCCAATGAATTCCCCATTTCTGATATACACTTTCTCTTTACATTCTGCAATTAAATTCATGCAATCACCCCCATCCCTTTTTAATTTCAGCACTTTAACTTCTCGCTCTTTAATTCATGCAATTTAAGATTCCGCAATTCTCATCTAAATCTTGATTCCGCTCAACTAGAACAAACTTCTAATCCGAATTGCTCATTCAACCAATCCTTGTGGGATTCGACCTCACTCTATTGTGAGTTTTTACTTGACGATAACCGGTGCACTTGCCGGAAGGAATTTTTGCCGATTGTGCAATTTCCTAAAATCGTAGCTATCAAGCTTATGGCTATCAGAAGCACAAGATCTCATTGATATGGTGGCCAACAATCAATATTTTTACTCATCTGAGAGGCACCATGACACAAGCCTAAAGAGGGGAGTGATGGAACTTGAAGGAGTAAATGCTATCATGACCCAAAACAAGCAGATGCACCAATAAATTCAGCAACAAATGGAGATGACGGCCAAAAGAATTGATGGACTGCAACTTGCTACAGTGAACACACAAAGCCAATCTCAGGTATCACATGGATGGAATCAATCTAAAGAAGGTTTTAGGACATTCAGTTATGAGCAACAAGACCCTGAGTAGGTGTAATACATGAATAAAACCTCAGGTTCATTCCAACATGACTTCTATGGTGATACATACAATCCACCCTGGAGGACTCATTCTAAAGTAAGGTGGGGCGAGCACCAGAATCAAGGACAAAGGGACTTCAACTCTAACAGCTTTTGCAACACCAACAAGCACATCCAACCCCTTACTAACAATAACCACTACACATTGCCACAAAACCTGTATCTCTAACCCCATCACACTTCACAATTTCCCCAAAATAACTTTTCTACACCACCATTTAACCCACAGAACAACTCCCCCAATATCTCAAACAACTTCCACCAACACCCATCAAATCCTACACAACCACATCCAGAATCTCAAAGGATCTTCAACTTAGAAATGTTAATAGAGAAACTCATTGAAACTCAAGAGGTGGCCAGACAAGATCAAGAAGCTTCAATTAGAAATCTTGAAAGGCACATGGGACAAATGGCTAAACAAATTACAGAGATAGGTGAGAAGTAAGCAAATGCCTTCCCTAGTGCCACTGAAGAAAACTTAAGGGACAAAGGAAAAGCTACAAAATGGGAGGAGAGCAAAGCAATGACATTAAGAAATGAGAAGAATATGGAACAAGAAACTACCATTTGAGAATAGCACCATAGAGAAATTTCAAAAGAGGAAATAGAGGAGAGAAATGAGGAGAATCACAACATTGAAAACTCACAAAGCTCAAGGGAGAACAAGACCACCCCTAAACCACAACCACAAGAGAAGAAGGAAGAGGTGAAGCCATATGTCCCCAAACTTCCACACCCTCAAAGGTTTAAGAAAGAAAATGAAGATAAGCAATACTCAAAATTCCTGGACATATTCAAGACACTCAGCATCAATATTCCTTTCTTATAAGCACTTGAACAGATGCCATTATATGCCAAATTTATGAAGGAAGTGCTAACAAAGAAAAAGTCCTTGAAAGAAGGACAAATTGTTGAGATGACAATGGAGTGTAGTGCTATCCTCCAAAGAGGCTTACCAGAGAAGAAAGATGATCCTGGAGGCTTTTATATACCTTGCACCATAGGAAACATAATAATTGAGAAAGCATTATGTGACCTTGGTGCAAGCATAAACTTAATGCCTCTATCCCTCATGAGGAAACTTCAGATTCTTGAGCTGAAAACCAGTCGAATAGCTCTTCAAATGGTTGACAAATCCATTAAACAAGCACTGGGAGTTGTGGAGAATGTGCTAGTAAAAGTGGGAAAATTCTTTCTTCCAGCAGACTTTGTTATCCTATATATGGAAGAGGACCCTAACACTCCCATTATTCTAGGGAGGCCTTTCTTAGCTACGGGCAGAGCATTGATAGATGTTGAAAAAGGGGAATTGTTACTGAGAGTGCATGATGAGCACCTAGCATTTCATGTTTTCAAGACCCTACATGAGCCAACTCAAGAAAAATAATGCATGAAGGATAAGACCATAGATCAAGGCTTGAAGGAAGTATTCAAGGAGTTAACTCCAAGGCTTCTGAACCCATTCTTGAAGGAAGTAGAAATGGTTTAACAGACCAAAGAAGTAAAAAAGGAATTAGAACCAAAACCCACAGATGAGATCCTCAACAAAAACATGCCAGATATTGAGCCACCAAAGCATGAGTTACCCCTTGAAAAGGAGAAGAAGAGGCCAAGAGGGTGGAGAAACAGGAAGATCCCAACTAAAGACTTCTCACCAGGGGATAAAGAGATGTTAAACTACCAACCAATGAAGGTGTCTCCACTATTATCTGAGTACTACACTGTGAACCAGATCTTGTCACTTGAACACCTTGAGATCATCAAAGAGGAAACCAGAAGGAAGTTCACAGTAAGAGGGAACAAGTTGAGGCATTATGATTTTCAACCTCCATGATCAAAGGACAAGATGTCAAGCTAATGACATTAAAAGAGCGCTTGTTGGGAGGTAACCCAACTAAAGGTAGATTTCTTTTCCTAGAAGTTTCAATAAGAGAGTTGAGTAGACTTCTCTGTATTGCAAGGAACTAAGTTTGGTGTTGCACACCAAAGTAATTCGAGGGAGAATGTGTAACTCTAAGTTTGGTGTTCCACCAAAATTTTTATTAAAAGCACATTGCATCCCTCAGCATAATTAGTCACTAGTTCCAAACAACAGAGAAATTACTTAATAGTTGTTTAATTTTTAGTTCATGGTTTATTTTCTTAACATAAGCACTTGATGTTTCATGCATGTGTTCACTCTGCTGCATATAAAAGTTGGCAAGAAACTATGTTTGGTGTTCCCACACCAACTTAAGTTCAGAAAATCACAAGCATACATGCAAGCTAACCATATCTCAAGTTCTGGGGGAACAAGCAACTTTCAATATCTCTTGCAGGAAGACACTCAATCTCTTGGAAGGAGTGGACACCATCATCTAAAACGGTGAAAAAGGGGAACAAAAGCTAAGGATAGTGATGATATGGAGGAAACAAGTGAACCCCAAGAGGTTGTATTTTTACTTGCCTGTCTTTAGTTTAAATGTGTTCATTGAAAGTGCAAGTGTCCCCTACTGATTAGTACCATATTAGAGTCATTTGTAGTCTGTTAATTTGTTTGTTTTTATGCTATTATGGCTTGCTAGTCTAAGTTCTTGCTTCATCTTCATCTTACCTAAGTTGTATGCTTTGTTCCCATGCTTGAATAAAAGAAAATTATTGTGAAACAGAGAAAGGTTAGAGGTTGATTAGTAGAAAAATTATTGTGAAAAATTAGTCTATGTGCTGGTTCGTTAGTCGATTTATGAATAAGGTTAGAGGTTGGCATGGCTTTGAGATATGAACTTGAGCTACATTTTATGAGACTTGACAAGTGAAAAAGGCTCATAATAAAAGTAGAAAAAAAAGGGCAAGAGAAAGAAACAAAAAAATAAACAAGGCTGGGTACCAATGGCTTGAGATTTGGATATATGCCTGTGATGCTCTTGTCCAAAGATCAGCTTGGATGACTAGGTTCTAAGGGGTGCTTCATCACCTGGCAACTTGGGTTAACTAACCTGGGATTGCCAATCAAAAGTCCACTATCAAGAGCTACTTTGGGACAAAGCATTTAGTGACCCAATGAGGTGCTGGGCATCAATTTCCAAAGAATAAAACAAGCTAAATGCCTGTGATGTGTATGTGCTAAGGAGAGGCTTAAGCAAGTAAGCCCTTAGGGGTGTCTCAACACCTAGCATCTTGAACCAACTTGAGCGGGAATGCTGGATAAAAGCTTTCTTTAAAGAGCTACCTTAACACATAACATTTAGCCTCAGCAAGCAATAAATCTCAGTCATGAAAGAGAGAAAGAAAAATGAAGGACCAAACCATAACAAATCTCATTTTTTGTGTATTTCAAGTAAGGATCCAAGGGAGTGTCCATACTTAAACCACAAATAAAAATCACTAACATACCATGCATGAAAATCCCATTAACCAGAACTAAATGTCTTCCAATAAAAGCTTACACCTCTCTCTGTTTTCATTCATTCTCCTTATGTTTTACTGCTTGCTTGTGGACAAGCAAGATTAAGTTTGGTATTGTGATGACAAGTTATCTTAGGCTAGTTTCACAAGTCTTTTTCATCTATTTTACTTGGTTTACATGCATTTCTTAGGCAATAAGTAAGTGTTTGGATTGGAAATTCATGCATCTCCTAAGTCAAATAAACATGGTTGTTATTGTGCTTTTTCATAATGTTTTGAGCTACTTTTAATGGATAATATGAATGATGCAAGTACCTCATGATTATAGCATACTTTGAGGCAATTTGTTTGATTGATTTTAGGAGAAAATGAGGCAAGAAAGGAGCAAGAAAGAAGAAGAAAAAGCAAAGGAAGAAGCAAGCAGAGGAAGTAACATTGGTGGCCAAGTTGGTCCACTAACGCTACTTCAAACGTGGGAGGTAATTGCAAAAGTGGTGCCTACGTTGGAGGGAACATTGGCAAGCCAACGTTACTCCCAATGTTATTCATGTAAAATGCTTTCTAGAAAATGGAAAAATTGCAGTGACGCGTACACGTGCTATGCGCGCACGCAGATTGGAAATTTTGACAATTGACGCATACGCGTAGATTACGTGCAAGCGTGGATAGAACAACGTTGGCACTCCAACGATGAGACCAACACTGATGGCAACATGCGCGATCTGAGTTCAAAAAACTTTATTTCGAAAAAGTATAACAACGCGCACGCGCATGCAATGCGTACGCGTAAGCTGATATTTTGACAATCCACGCGCACTCGTACATGACGCGCACGCGTGGATGGAGCAACGTTTGAGGGAACGTTGCTGCTCAAACGCTGGGTCCAATGACTTCACAAGGCTTTTAAAAACTGGAATTTGGGGATTTGCATCCACGCGCACGCGTGCAGTACACGTACGCGTGCAGTACGCGCACGCGTGGATGAGTATTCTGACCCCAAACACGCAGAAGCGCAGGTCACGCTTATGCGTAGAGTGGAAAATTACGCCATCCACGCGTAAGCGTGAGCCACGCGTATACGTGGATATGCAAACATTGGCACTCCAACGTTGAGTTAAATGTTGATGACAGCAACCAGAATTGATTTTTCAAAGAGGACGTTTGATGAGCGGATAATTGATATGCTTTTTGGCATTGTTTTTACATAATTTTTAACATATTTTAGTTACTTTTTGGTATATTTTTATTATTTTTAATGCAAAAATCACATTTCTGGACTTTACTATGTGTTAGTGTGTTTTTCTATGATTTCAGGTATTTTCTGGCTGAAATTGAGGGACCTGAGCAAGAATCTGATTTAGAGGCTGAGAAAAGACTGAAGATGCTGTTGGATTCTGACCTCCTTGTACTCGAAGTGGATTTTCTGCAGCTACAGAAGCTTAATTGGCGCTCTCTCAATTGCATTGAAAAGTAGACATCTTGGGCTTTCCAGCAATGTTTAATAGTCTATACTTTGCCCGAGATTTGATGGCCCAAACTGGCGACAAAACGCCGGTCAGAAATGCCTAAGCTGGAGTTAACACTACAAGAAAAATACCCATTCATTTAAAAACTGTAGCCTTAGGTATTATAGAAATCACTTATAAAGCGTAGTCGTAGGTTAATATCTATAGGTTCACTTTTCATATCAAAGAGGACGCTTTTAAAGGGTAGCCTATTTGTTAAATTTTGAGTGCATTTTAAAAGCGATGCCTAACGTATCTAGAGTAAAAAATTTGACACTTAGTGAAATTTTTTCCTCTTTTTCTTGAAAGCAAACTCAACACACTTAGTAAAATTTTTGTGATTCAATTCCCTCCAAATGTCACTCAATCACCTTTGTCCCCTTTTGTAAACCCTCAGTCTCACTTTTTCCTGAAAGCTCACTCATCACCTTCATCACCTTCATCGTGAAGTAGAAGCCCTCGCCATCGTTGCCCTGCTCATCATCAGTCTCACTTTTTCCTGAAAGCCCTGCTCACCATCGTTGCCCCCCACTCACTCTCTTCGCTCTTGCCATTGACCCTCTCACTCTCGCTCTTACCACTGACCCTCTCACTGCAAGAAGAAACCCTATCAGTCTCGCCATTGGCCATCGTCGCCCCCCACTCACCACTCACCCGCACTCACCACTGTCCACATTGCTGCACTACTGACCGTTGTTCCTCTTCGCCATCTTGCACTGATCATCGCTACCCCGCCCTCACCATCGTCGCTGCGCCGCTCTTACCATCGTCATCTCCATGCTTCTCATCATTGTTTTCTCCATGCTCACGTCATTTAATAGGTATGTATTGATTTCTATTTGGTTCTTTAATTTAAGAGACTTAGGGTTCCGATTTTACGGGTTTTAATTTGGGAATTTTAATCTGTGAAATATGGGTTTGTGAACTGTAATTTGATAACATGCATGCTTTTGTTGATGAAGATGTGTTGTATTTTAGGGTTTGTGAACTGTGATTTAATATACATCTTGGCCAAATTTTTCTTCAATCTAACAATCAGATTGAATTTTTCCCCAATATCTGAACCCCTGAGTCTATATGTGTTTGTGTATATTGCTTCGGCTCATTTAGCATGTGTATATTGAATTTTGGTAATAAGACTCTGATTTTAGGTGTTAGGTTATGACTTGATGATGAAGAAGAAGCATTCAGAATGACTTCTTAATAATATAAGTTGTATATATAATAGGATCGGATAAAGTTAGAGGATGGTCAAGTTAAGTTGCAATCCTGATTGGAACAAGAAGAAGAAGCTAAAGCTGCTTTGTTAGGAAGAATTCAACGGCTGACTAAACTGATTTTGGTCTCCACAAAAGCATCACATTCAACCAGATTTCCTAACAGGCCTGGTCCTCGTAGAAGACATTCCTTTGGAGAAGAGGAGGTATTTCTAGTTTTTGTTGGTTATCCCTTTTGTTTATCAGATGCAATAACACCAGGATCTTATACCCGTTTACATATTTTCTCAACTTTTAAAGATATGACAACTCTTTCCATGTTCCCTACTTGTTTTTAATCATCAACTATGTTTACAGTTGGCATACCTTCCATACAAGAGGCGGGATTTAATCTGGAATGAGGAAAATATTGATATGTTAATTTGGAGGGAAATGTTGAAACAACTATTGATTCTTTGAAGGAGGAAAAAAAGACAGAAACATGGACTACTAAACTGGTTGAAGTTACGTGTAAGTTGCCCATCGTTGTTTGCTGATAGCTTACATCTTCTTGAAAATTGCTCATTCATCCTTGAATTCTTTAATATGGACTACTAAACATGGACTACTAAACTGTTTATTTTTTAACATGGACTACTAAACTGTTCGTTCATCCTCAAAACTCTTTCCAAACAAACCCCAGAATATCAAACTTTACATACCTTGAATTCATAGATCCATAAAGGGACAAAATTTGTGTGTTTCATTGTTCTTTATATATAAGACTTAAATTAGGAAAACTATTCAGCTTTACATAGTTGAATCTTGGAAGCTTCAGTTGCTCTTTTTCCTTTCTGGTAATACTGGAAGAAGATATCGGTATAATTTTCTCTTTCTATTTCTATTTGAATGCTATATAGTGATTTAGAATCCATTTGTGAAGTTTGTTGAGAATTCTTGATTGTTAAGTTCCTTGGTATGATGTTTCCAGTGACTTTCTATTGCTTTTTTTATCCACCGTTGATTTTGTTCACTACAAGAAAAACACCCATTCAGGTACACTTGAAAAGTGTAGCTAAAAGTGAAAAAAATGATGCCTTAGGCTACGGCTACGCTTTTTGGGCTACGGCTACGCTTTTTGGGGTAATTCCTATTCAGTCGTTGCCTATTCTCAAAGGCTACGCTTTTCTGCACCAAGGGCTACGCTTTTGACGTTTAGGAATAGGCTACGCTTTTCAAGTGATGCTGTCCAGGACCAAAGGCTACGCTTTTCAGCTTTCATTTTTCCAGAATAGGCTACGCTTTTCAACGCTACTGCATCACTTGTAAAGGGTAGCCACATTGTATACCATAGCTACTTTTTATAAGCGTAACCTTAGGTCCCTCTTTTTTTTGTATACTACAGCTACTGTATATAAGTGTAGCCTTAGGTCTCATTTTTTTTCTATATATATCTAATAATTATTAATACAACATAATAGTTAATAATATGATTACATATATAATAATTCTGCATTTTTATTTAAATGAGTTGAATATTATAAAATAAAAATAAATACATAATTATACTTATAATACACTTATAATAATTATACTTATAAATGCCTTGTAAGAGAAGTGGCGATTTACTACAAAGTTATGAGCTTCAAGAAATTCAAAGAAATAACACACTTATAATAAATTGCAAATCAGTATGTTCTTCTATTATCATAGAAATATCATCATGTTAAGGACATTTTTGATGTGGGGGGGGGGGCCTATAAGCCAACTTGTTCAACTATTGAGTTACTAACTTCAGTCAGCTCTTGGTCAGGGCTCCTCGCCAATAGAGACACTTCCAGTCTTGCATCATTGTTGTCAGCTAGTTGAGCTTCAAAATCTTCATCAAATGCAACTGACAAAGGTGATTTCAAATTCAGAATGATATATTAAAATTGATATTATAAAGCAAAAGATAGATAGCTAGGTAAATTAATTATACAACAAAATAATTAAGTTTTGTACCTGAACCATAGAGAGACAGTAGCTTTAGCTCCTTTAGGTAAAACTTTATAATCATAGGGATTTAAGAAGTTCAGCACTGGCCAATGGATTCCCGCCAAAGGTACTGTAATCAATAATATACAAAGAAGTTCAGCATTTTTCTCTTGTTTAATTAATAAACAAATTTGCTTTCATTTCAATAAATGAAATTACTCGACCTATACAGAAGACTAAAAAATATTGCCAAGTGGTAAACAGAAGTATAAAACTTCAGACAACAGTCACAACTATCGGTAAGAAAATGTAAATAAAGGAATCATAATAAAGACCATTTATAAAAAGAATTTGTATGATAAAATCAAACCTTCCATGCTCTCCTGGTTTTATACAAAGCATTACATCCTTGTCTGCAAGAACTGCACTCACAGGAAAAACTCCTCCACCCAATGCTTTCCCTAGTATTTGAGTAAAAAGACAGAATAAGGTTCAACTCATAGTGCTGGGAAAGAATAAAAAGATATACAGTTCACAAGGTTAAGCTGATTTCTATTTTCTAACCACAACATCTGGGCGAACTTCTTCCCGGTCACAAGCCAGCATCTTCCATGTTCTTGCTAACCCAGTTTGTATCTGGTGCAAAGATCTCTAACAGCTTTCAAATAGCCATCCGGAGGAATGATTACCTTCAAATAAATAATAAAAACCTATCAAAAGATGCAACCGAGATATGTACTTTGAAAAATCAGAACATAATAAAAATATGAATATTCAACCGAATGTCATGGCTCTTGACCAAAATGAAATCTATAAGCACACCTATCTTTTTCTTAGCCAAAGAATTTGAAGAAGCAACAAGGATTTCCCACTGCATGTAAACATAATATAAAACAATCAAATGGTGAGACCGAAAATAACACCATCAAACTATAACATCAGGGTATAATGTATATAGCAACTTCTTTAGCATCTCAATTTTCAATTCAACCAACAAGGTGAGTGTTGCCAAGCAGATTAAGTGTTCTCAAAAGATCATACCCCAGCTTCACCCTGGATGGGTTCCAAAAGAAAGCCAGCTATGTGTTCTCCTTTTTCTGAATTTTTTCACAGAAAAAAAAATCAAAGATCAGTCAATTTAAACTAAAATATAGTGATGAAAATGTAAAGCAAAGTATGGGAGCACTAAGAACCTTTAAAAATTCTTTCAAGGGCTTCTGCATCACCAAAATCAACTTTAAGATGGCCAGGCAATAAAGGACCAGAACCCCGGGTAGCTTCATTGTCACAACTCATAGATATAACAGCTAGTGTACGGCCATGGAAGCAGCCACAACATGACACAATAATAGCCTGCCACAAGTATCCGTGAACATAAATAGACAAACACCAGGAAAATTCAAATCTGCATCTCATAAACAGAAAAGAAGATGCTATATTTTGAAGAGTAGACTTCCTTCATTTTATCTTTGCAGAGGAGGATTACCAATACATCTTACAAGCATTTAGTTTCCAAAATATTTATTGAGAACATATGTCAAAACAGATTCTTCAGGCCATAGCTAAAGCATTTCTCCCTTTAGTTTTGCAAATACTATTAATATCCACAGAGAAAAGGGGGTTGGGGGAGGAAAAATAAAGTCATAAAGTATTGTGGATTTCAGCTTAGCATGTCATGAGATATTCCTTATGTACTTGGCCACAGACCCACACTAAGCAAACATTCACTTCAACCTCAACCTTGGAAAATGTAAAACATTAAGATATGACTACTGTTAAGATGATCTCATTGTTATACCTCATCTTTAGGAATTCTTTTCTTTTCATAACCCCACTTTCTTGCTAATTTCAGAGCTATTTCCACTCCTTCAGCACCATTGTTCATGGGAAGAACCATATCATAACCAAGCATACTTGTCAAATGCTCAGCAAATGGTGGAAACCGATCATTGTAAAAGGCTCGAGAGCTCAGCGTCAGCTTTTCTGCCTGCTCTGTTAAGGCTTTCGAAATTTTAGGATGGTAATGTCCCTAAGGAAAAGACAGGCACTTCAATATATTTAATATTTTGCTTTTCAAATCCTAAACACAATGGGCATGAAAAATTGATCAATTTTGCTTAGACAAAGTTTCCTAGGGTTATATATTTAATATTTTTTAACTTCTCAGACCATAAACAAACAGAGGGGTTGGAGAATATCAAAGACGGGATCAATCAAGTCTGTTTACCAACTTCTATTTGTAAGAAATCCCATTTCAATTTGGTTTCTTTTCTTATCAACAACAGAACCAACTTTCCCACCAATAAAAGTCCTCGACTCATATATATCCACCTGATCGAGAGCAATTAGAAGTAAACATACTAGATAAAATGCATTAGCTAGAATATCCTAATAAATTTAACACCATAATTGTGTTAAGAAACTGACCAAATCACTCCCCTTTGCTTCAAAAATCAAGTTTACCATGTACACCATAACATCCAATTTCAAAATAAAATTTTCTTCGTTCCATACTGATAAGTCGCTTTGACTTTTCACATATATTCATAAATCAAAGTATCAAAATGACTTATAAAATATGAAATGGAGGAAGTGTGATATTAAAGATTAAAGGAGCTAAACCTCGTGTCCTTGATCCAAGAGTTTCACTGTAGTTGACATGCCAGAAAGCCCAGCTCCAATGATGGCAACTTTTAGCTTTGGTAATGTTCTGGCTCCGGCGAAAACAGCCCTTTTGGCGCTGGCAGGAAACCATTTCATTTGTCAAACTTACAGCTCAGCTCAATTACTTAATAACTAAACCTGGTAACATGGCAAACCAGATTCATTCATAAGCTCACACCACTCCCCTATGATATGTGTTGCGTACTCAGGTTTGAGACTTGATTAGGGTCAATAGTGGATGAGAACTCTTAATATTTTGTGTATAACTGTGTGTGTAGTATAGGTGTGTGTTGTGATATTATAATACTCAAAATTATAGGCTATCCAATTTATGACAAAAAAAAAACATAAATAGAAAACTGAAATATAACATGAGTAACATGGTGAATATGCAGCTAGCATACATAGTAATTAAAATATTTAATAATTGGACTTACAATGTTCCAGCGAATTGTGTGCTAAGATAAGCTTGGTCTTCAGGGAAGAACCTGGCAAGGCCAAAGTCTCCAATCTTGGGATGAAACTTATGATCAAGAAGAATGTTGCTTGCTTTGATGTCTTGGTGAACAATTCTTAGATGTGAATCCTCATGAAGGTACTGCAATCCCCTTTCCACGCCTAGAACAATTTGGAACCTAGTGCTCCAATGCAGGAATCGATCAGCATTGTTCCCTGCATGAGGGGAACATTCAAAGTTTCAATTTGCTCTGTTTAACCAATCCTAAGCTCTTGTGGGAATTAAAAAAAGAAGGGATACCATATATGAAGAGGTCAAAACTTCTGTATTCACAATCCTAACCATCCTTCACAATCCAGTATTCACCCACAGGCACAGAAATTCAGCAAAAATTAATGAAATTGAAAGTTCAAACACTCCCCTTCCCTCTCTTCCAATCCAATACAACTTCTAAAATATATTGTTGCCTACAGAGACATCGAAATTAAAATTGAAATGAGAATGAAATGAAAGTTGAAGAGGGAGAGAGAGAGACAGAGGTTAGGAGTACGGACAGGAGCACGGCAAGCCCTAGCTACGGCGGCGGCTTCAATCGACCCCAGGAGCGACGACAGTGCACGGCGGAACAGCCTCCTCTCTTGCGTCGCATCTTCGTCCTCTCTCTCCATCTCGTCTGCAAATCGTCTCTCTCTCCCCTCCGGGCTCCCTGCTCTGCGACGGCAATGGCGGCGGCTGCAGCGACGTTGCGGCGGTGACCCCCTCTCACTCTCTATTCTCTCGATTGCGCTCTCTCATCTCCGTCTCCCTCCTCTCCTCCCTCTGGTTCACTCTTTCTCTCGGATCTGGGTGTGTGTGTGTGAAAGGGGGCGTGGTGGCAGTGGTGAGTGATGGTGAGAATGAGTGTGAGTGTGTGGGTGTGTTAGGGAAGGGTTTTCAACAATTAATTCGAAGGTGATTTGCGAAGGTGAGGGGAGAAACTTTTTTCTGATCAGAAGGCGAAAGTGAGGGTATTCGAAGGTGAGTGTGATTTGGTGATAAGGAAAAGAAAAATTACTAAGTGTTTGGGTGCATTTGGCCTATATACATTAGGCTACGCTTTTAAAGTGCACCCAAAACTTAACAAATAGGCTACCCTTTAAAAGCGTCTCCTTTGATATGAAAAGTGAACCTATAGATATCAACCTACGGCTACGCTTTATAAGTGATTTCTATAATACCTAAGGCTACACGCTTTTCAAATATAGCTTAAAAAAAGTGTGGCTGAATGGGTATTTTTCTTGTAGTGGTTGTTTATGTGAATAATTCTTAATTTGGGTGGCTTTCAATTTTAGATATGGGGATTGAGAGAAGTGGAGAAAATAAAATTCTTGGATTGAGATTCACTTCAAGTCACAAGTGTTCAAAGAGGTATACCTTCTATTTCATATGCTTCAATTTTTAGCTTCTATTATTTGTTGCATGGATTGGTGTTCTTCACATACTTGTAAATGTTTACACATGACAACTTGCTTCTGTTTTTTAATGTGTTTTCTGTTTCTACATGACAGTCTTCCTGTTAAGAAAGGAGTGGAAGAACATGATAATCAACTTGAGGCATTAGACTCAATGATGCTGGTATAGTGAACCATTCATGATGCTGAAATAACAATTTTTTTCTTTTTCATTTTTTACATAGAATTGAATTGTGTAAATGGTATATATGATTTGAGATAGAGAGTTAGTTAATCTGTTTGCATTTTGTTGAGACATTAATGATTCGTGACATCATTGGATATAGTCCCCCACATACAATAAATTCTGTTTGAGTAGCAAGACTTTTGTGACTCTTAACAAGTATGGGTTTAATTTGGTTACAGGATATGGGTCACCTCACAGAATGCACTAAAGCTAGAAATGAAGTCCACACTACTCTCAGGCAAGAGGTACAATACAATACCATAATTGTTATTGGTCATGACTTTACCTTTTTACTGCACTATATAGCCCATTTAGCCATGATCACTTTTGGTCTTTTCTTTGTATGCTACTTTTGGTCTTGTGTTGTGTTGTGTTGTGCTTTCTTTTTTAATAAATAGTATTCATAATCTATATAGTATAATAAAGAGAAGATAAAGGGATAATATATTGATGCACACGTTACCAATTGCAGCTTCTTTTGGCTATGAATAGAGTAGTCCATATTGTTAATTAATTAAGGAGAGATCGATGTGATGAATTAGAGTTCAGTCATGTCCTGCATTTATTATGTATTGGTCATGGCATAATTAAAATAAACACATAATGTATTCTTCTTTTCACTTAGTTTGTTTACCCCTTCTAGCTCTCATCTTACGCTACTTTACCACTTTAATTTAATTTCTCATGCTCTCTGCAATTGCTTCATATGAACTAAAAAAAAAGGAAAAAGAACTTGTGTTGGCCATTATCTCTGAGGAAAGCAAGTCACACCACCCATTTTTTCAATGAAAAAGAATTAACACTAGTAATTTATTTATTTTACTTTCTCATGATCTATCATATGTGGATTGAGCAATAATAATAAAAAGTTAGGAATGACTTTAACATTTTGAATTTGGCTTATTTCTAAACCAATTAAGAGTAGAAGATAAGCATATATTCTATGTGTGTTTAGTGGAAAGCTTGTATCTACATTTGTCCTTAGGGAAATTAAAGGCGAAACACCCCATGAAAGTCTCAATGTTGAAAACTAATTAAGTATATCTGAACAATTAATTTATATTTTATATTTGAATTTTTTACCTTGTTAAATAATTATTTTAATTTTTTATTTTTATAATTGCAAATGTCATTATAAATATTTTTTTAATTATTTTTCTATATAACTATGCAGGATAATATTGAGGATGATAATGAAGATTAATCTGTTTATGATTGTGGTTTATTGGCTAAGATGGAGTTGTATTTGGAATGACTATATGTATGGTTGACTAATAATTTTTATTAGAAGATATTTATGTAGGATATAATATTTTAATTTAGCTTTCCGTAGAGTATTAGTAGTAAATTCTAAGTGATCTCATGCTTATTTTGATAAAGCTATGCTTAATTTAGTGTGAGATGTATGAATATTCAAAATTAACTTCTATTCTAGTATTTTTGGATCATTGTAAATATATATTGTTTACAGATAATTTGTTATTTAGAAAAATTATTTAGTATAATTATATATTTATTTTTATTTTGTAATATTCAACTCATTTAAATAAAAATGCAGAATTATTATACATGTAGTCATATTAACTATTATGTTGTATTAATAATTAATATATATATATATATATATATATATATATATATATATATATACAGAAAAAAAAAAAACAAGATCTAAGGCTACACTTATATACAGTAGCTATAGTATGTGATTAGCGGATAATTTATACACTTTTTGGAATATTTTTAGTATGTTTTTATTGAGTTTTAGTTAGTTTTTATTATATTTTTATTAGTTTTTATTTAAAATTCACTTTTATGGACTTTACTATGAGTTTGTGTGTTTTTCTGTGATTTCAGGTATTTTCTGGCTGAAATTGAGGGACCTGAGAAAAAATCTGATTCAGAGGCTGAAAAGGGCTGCAGATGTTGTTGGATTCTAACCTCCCTGTACTCGAAGTGGATTTTCAATTGTTGTGCTCTCAATTGCGTTGGAAAGTAGACATCCAGGGATTTTCAGTAATATAAAATAGTCCATACTTTGCTTGAGATTTGATGGCCTAAACCGGCGTTCCAAATCAGCTCAAGAATTCCCGGCGTTTAACGCTGGAACTGGCACAAAAGCAGGAGTTAAACGCCCAAACTGGCACAAAAGCTGGCGTTTAACTCCAAGAAAAGTCTCTACACATGAAAGCTTCAATGCTCAGCCCAAGCACACACCAAGTGGGCCTTGAAGTGGATTTTTACGTCATTTACTCATTTTTGTAAACCCCAAGCTACTAGTTCTCTATAAATAGGACATTTTGCTATTGTATTTTCATCTTTGGACATCTAGTTCTTAGATCATGGGGGCTGGCCTCTCGGCCTTGCCAAGACCTTGTTCTTATGTATTTTCAACGGTGGAGTTTTTACACACCATAGATTAAGGTGTGGAGCTCTACTGTACCTCGAGTATCAATGCAACTACTACTATTTTCCATTCAATTCAGCTTATTCTTGTTCTAAGATAGTCATTCGCACCTAAGAACTTGATGAAAGTGATGATTATGTGACGCTCATCATCATTCTCACTTATGAACGCGTGCCTGACAACCACTTCCGTTCTACATGCAAACAAGGCTTGAGTGGATATCTCTTGGATTCCTTAATCAGAATCTTCGTGGTATAAGCTAGAATCCATTGGCAGCCATTCTTGAGAATCCGGAAGGTCTAAACCTTGTCTGTGGTATTCTGAGTAGGATCAGGGATTGAATAACTGTGACGAGCTTCAAACTCGTGATTGTGGGGCGTTAGTGGCAGACGCAAAAGAATCACTAGATTCTATTACGACATGATCGAGAACCGACATATGAATAGTCGTGTTGTGACAGAGCGCGTTGAACATTTTCACTGAGAGGATGGAACTGTAGCCATTGACAATGGTGATGCCCAACATACAGCTTGCCATGGAAAGGAGTAAGAAGGATTGGATGAAGACAGTAGGAAAGCAGAGAGACGGAAGGGACAAAGCATCTCCATACGCTTATCTGAAATTCTCACCAATCAATTACATAAGTATCTCTATATTTATTCTATGTTTTATTTATCTTTTAATCATCAATCCTCCATAACCATTTGAATCCGCCTGACTGAGATTTACAAGATGACCATAGCTTGCTTTATACCAACAATCTCCATGGGATCGACCCTTACTCGCGTAAGGTTTATTACTTGGACGACCCAGTGCACTTGCTGGTTAGTTGTGCGAAGTTGTGATAAAGAGTTGAGATTGCAATTGAGCGTACCATGTTGATGGCACCATTGATGATCACAATTTCATGCACCAGTATGCAAAGATAAAACAAGACCTAAGGCTACACTTATTTACAGTAGCTATAGTATACAAAAAAAGAGGGACCTAAGGCTACGCTTATAAAAAGTAGCTATGGTATACAATGTGGCTACGCTTTACGAGTGATGCAGTAGCGTTGAAAACCGTAGCCTATTCTGGAAAAATGAAAGCTGAAAAGCGTAGCCTTTGGTCCTGGATAGCATCACTTGAAAAGCGTAGCCCTTGGTGCAGAAAAGCGTAGCCTTTGAGAATAGACAACGGCCGAATAGGAATCACCCCAAAAAGCGTAGCCGTAGCCCAAAAAGCGTATCCGTAGCCTAAGCCATCATTTTTTCACTTTTGGCTACACTTTTCAAGTGTACCTGAATGGGTATTTTTCTTGTAGTGTAAATGCCCAAACTGGCACCAAAACTGGCATTTAAACTCCAAGAAGACCCTATGCACGTGAAAGCTTCACTGCTCAGCCCAAACACACACCAAGTGGTCCCCAAAAGTAGATTTCTGCACTATCTACACCTAGTTACTCATTTTCTGTAAACCTAGTTTACTAGTTTAGTATAAATATCACCTTTTACTATTGTATTCATATCTTTTTATCATTTTTGAGACAACCTTAGGATCACTTTTGATCTCTTGATCATGTTTTGGGGGCTGGCCATTCGGTCATGCCTGGACCTTCATCACTTATGTATTTTAAACGGTGGAATTTCTACACCTCATAGATTAAAGTGTGGAGCTTTGCTATTCTTCATGAATTAATGCAAGTATTATTGTCTTTCTATTCAATTCACTCCTACTTCTCCTCCAAGATATACTCTCGTACTTAATTCAGTTAGGTCAGAATGAAGGGGTGACCCGTGACAATCACCCAATCTTCGTTACTCGCGTAACCAAGATCCGCGTGCCTGACAACCACAAAGCGGTCTACATGATGTTCAACGTAGTCATTGGACGACAACTGGAGTATACTCTCTTTAGTCTCTGTCCCATGGATCTAAAACACCCCTCCTGACAACAGAGCATTCGAATCCGTGATGTTAGAACCTTCGTGGTATAAGCTAGAATCATTTGGCAGCATTCTTGAGTAGGATCTGGGATGGGATGACTGTGACGAGCTTCAAACTTGTGACTGTTGAGCACAGTGATGGTGTGCAAAAGGATCAATGGATCTTATTCCGACACGATCGAGAACCGACAGCTGATTAGCCATGTGGGAAACCATAGCGGACATGTTTTCACTAAGAGGACGGATAGTAGCCATTGACAACGATGATCCACCAACATACACCTTGCCATGGAAGGGAGTACGCATGATTGGATGAAAACAATAGGAAAGCTGAGGCTCAGAGGGAACAAAGAATCTCCATACGCTTATCTAAAATTCCCACCAATGAATTGCATAAGTATCTCTATCCTATTCCATGTTTTATTTCTCTTTTAATCATCAAAACTTCATAACCATTTGAATCCGCCTGACTGAGATTTACAAGACGACCATAGCTTGCTTCAAGCCGACAATATCCGTGGGATTGACCCTTACTCACGTAAGGTATTACTTGGACGACCCAGTGCCCTTGCTGGTCAGCTGCGCGCAGTTATGAGAAAAGTGTGAAATCACGATTTTGTGTACCAACGTTTATCTCAACGTTGGCCCAAAAACGTTGAATCAAACTTCAACTCTAGAAATGTATAACTGGTACACTTCTCTTCTAAGTTGCATTTAGAGCCAATCCAATCAACCCCAATGAAGATCAAGAGGCCCAATCCAAAAACCAAAAAGCTAATTAGAAAGTGTATAAATAGAGAAGAATTTGATTTAGAAAAGGGAGCTCAGGGGGCACTTAGAGGATTAGAGACTCTAGGGGATGTAGTATAGGATTGTTAGACACTTTCCCTTTCCGCAGTTTTACATTTTCAATTTGTATTAAGCTTCATTTACTTTGATGCAATTACCATTTTCTGCACTTCTTTTCTGTTACAATTTTACATTCGTGTTCGTACTGCATTTAATTTACTCTCATGCAATTTAGATTTTCTGCAATTGTTCTTTGAGCTATGATTCACTAAACCCCAATTCATTAGGGGGAGGAGATCTATTGTGATTATAATGATTTAATGAAATTCTTCTTCTTCTCAATCTGCTTGGGTAGCTAAGAGATAACTTCTATTTTGATTTGATCCATTCACTCTAGAAGGGGGTTTAGATCCATTGAATTTCCATGTGAGCCTCGGAAGGGGAATCATGGAAATTAGAACTGAAGCTCTATCTTTCACAACTCTCTTGATCAACACCATTCGGGAGGAATTGAGATCTTGAGATATTGTGTGGCTTATGGATGAGAGAAATGCACTTAACCTCTTCTCGTGACAATTAGATCAAGGAATTGGCAAGATTGATCATGATTAGAGACATTGGATTGCCAAGGAATTGAGATCCAATCAATTACAATCCACTATAGATCTACTCATATAATTGAGAAAGAAGTTGAGACCTATTTGATTCATGATAGATTATGATATCTCCAATCCCTGATGAATTTAGTTCTCTGTTCTTTCTCACTTTGATTGCTTTTGAGTTTCCTTTACTTTCTCTGAATTTACTGCTTCCTTTAATTTTCCAACACCCAATGCCCATTTACATTTGAGGCTATTTATTTTTCATGCAACTTAAGTTTCCTGCCATTTATGTTTCGGTCAATTTACTTTTAGCACTTTACGTTTCTTGCAATTTACATTCTATTAATCAAAGTTCACTCAATCCACCCACTGTTAGCTTAACTAGACTAATCACCATACTAAAATTGCTTGATCCATCAATCCCTGTGGGATCGACCTCACCCCGGCGAGTTATTACTACTTGATGCGACCCGGTACACTTGCCGGCTAGTTTGTGTGGAAATGTAATTTTTCCGCCATCAAACCTCTTCAGCCCAGGCTCCTTTTGTGTTCTGTAGTCTCCATTTTAACCCGGCCAATATGACTTTGTTGGTGGCCTCTACCTGTCCATTGGCTTGTGGGTGTTCTACAGAGGTGAACTGGTGCTTAATTTTCAGGTCAGCTACCAAGTTCCTAAAGCCCGCGTCAGTGAATTGAGTGTCATTGTCTGTGGTGATGGAGCATGGGACCCCCAACCTTATGACAATATTTCTATATATGAACTTGCAACTTCTTTGGGTGGTAGCAGAAGCTAATGGTTCTGCCTCTATCCTCTTTGTGAAGTAGTCTATTCCTACAATGAGGAATTTGACTTGCCCTGATCCCTGGGGGAATGGTCCGAGGAGGTCGAGACCCCTCTTTGCGAATGGCCAGGGTGAAGTGACGCATATGAGCTCTTCGAGTGGGGCTATATGGAAGTTGGCGTGTTTCTGGCATGGGTGGCACATTTTGGCAAACTTGGTTGCTTCCTTCTGTAAGGTCGGCCAGTAGAAGCCGACTCGAAGGACCTTCCTGGACAGTGCCCGTGCCCCTAGGTGGTTTCCGTACATGCCATTGTGAACTTCCTCCAAGACCTCCTTTGTGGAAGAGGTCAGGACGCACTTAAGGAGGGTGTTAAAATCCCTCTTCTGTATAGGGTGTCGTTTATCAAGGTGTAATATTGTGCCTCCCTTACGAGCCCTTTTGCTTCCTTCTTGTCTGTGGGAAGTATTTCTGATTTGAGGTAGTTGATTATGGGGGTTATCCATCCTTGGTCTTGGTCTGATATATTTAGGACCTTTTGCTCCTCCAAAGTTGACAGATTTTGTAGTGTTTCTTGGATGAGGCTTCTATTGTTTCCTCATGGTTTGGTGTTGGCTAGCTTTGAGAGTGCGTCAGCTCGGGCGTTTTGTTCCCGAGGTATATGCCGAATTTTGTATCCCATGAATTTTCTCGGCTGTTCTTTGGTCTCGTCTAGGTATTTCTTCATGGTGGGTGAAGAGCGGAAGATTGATGGTTTAGAAGTTATAATAAATTCTCGTTGCAAGTATAGTTTCTAAACCAAGCAATCAACCTTTCTTACAAACGTTTGGTTGTCACAAGTAACAAACCTAATAAAATTTATAAACCGAAGTATTCAAACCTTGGGTCATCTTCTAAAGGAATTGTAGGGAAGTGTGTTTTACTATTAGTTAATGAAAATAGAGTTTTTGGGTTTTAAAAAGGTTTTGAACAAGAGAAATAGATTATACGAATTAATAAATTAATAACTAATAAAACTCTTGGCAAGGTATGAAAATTGGAAGTCCTATCCTAGTTATCCTTATCAATGGTGATGAGAATTATACTTTTGCTCCCACTAAGTCAACCTCTAACTATGAAGGTCAGTTAAGTGGACAAATTAATTTAACACCTAAAGTCCTAGTAAACTCCTTAAGGAAAGACTAGAGTTATAGGAATCTAAATTAATCAGCAAGAATAATAATTATCAATCACGATGAGTTTGATAACTCAAGAGTTACCAATTAATCAACCAAAGGCAATAGTAAATAATCTAAATTAAAAATAAGGAAAAGCAATCATGAGTCTGAAATTCCTCAAATTATATTTATTAAGAAAATCCTAACATGAAAAGTTCATAAGCCAAATAGGCAACATAAGTAATACAAGCATTAAAGCATCTGGAAGTAAAAGAGAAATATAAAGTAAAAGGAATATTGAACCTGATGAAGAGTCGAAATCCTAAATTCTTTAAGTGGAATCCTAATCCTAAATTCTATGAGATAGGAGAGAACCTCTATCTCTAAAAACTACATCTAAAACCTAAAATTGTGAGTAATGATTGAATTATGAGTCATCCCTGAATTGATGTGTTGAGTCTCTGCATGTTCTCTGACTTTAATATGTGTTTCTTGGCTGAAAACTGGGTTAAAATGTAGCCCAGAATCTGTGCCAGCGACTTCTATAATTCTACAGATCGCGCATGTCATGCGGCCGTGTCGTCCACGCGTTTGCATCACTCAGCATTTCTCGTACCACGCGTGCGCGTCGTCCACGCATTCGCGTCGTTCATGCAGCTTCCAATCCGCGCGGTCACGTCTGGCATGCGAATGCGTCACTCTGATTTCTTCCATTTCGCATGGTCGCGTGAGCCATGCGACCGCGTGACTTCTTGCTGGTCACCTCCTCAATTCCTTGTGTTCTTTCCATTTTTGCACGCTTCCTCTTCATTCTCTAAGCCATTTCTACCCTATGAAGCCTGAAACACTTAACACACATATCACGGCATCGAATGGTATAAAGGAGAATAAAAATTTACGATTAAAATATCTTTAGGAAGCAAGTTTTCAATCATAGAACAATTTAGGAAGGAATTGTAAATACATGCTAATCATATGAATAAGTTGGTGAAAAGCTTGATAAAACCACTCAGTCAAGCACAATATAAACCATAAAATAGTGGTTTATCAACCTCCCCACACTTAAAAATTAGCATGTCCTCATGCTAAGCTCAGGGAGATAAAATAAATGAGTAGGGAAAAGCAAGACTCGTGCAATGCAACCTCTGAATGTGAATGCAACTACATGCAAAATGCTTTTACCTACTTGGTTAAAAGTAAATAAATCTTTCAAGAACAAATATGAACTGAATTTCACTAATTTAAACCACAAAATAAAATACAAATAACTTTCAAGAAGAAGATAGCTCACAAAAGCAGGGAACATAGAATTAAGCACTGAACCCTTACTGGTAGTATATATCATTCTAACTCTCAAGTGTCTAGGGTCAATTCTCTCAATTCTCTACTAATCTTGCTTTCTATAGCCTGCTCTTCATCTAACAATCAACAAAAATTAATGCACAGATACACACATCAAGAGGTCTTTTAAGGGTTGTAATGGGGTTAGGGTCAAGGTAGGATTGTATTTGGTCAAGTGGACTAAAATCTGAATCCTTAATTAACTTAACTTTTCACCTAACTTAGGACAGTCCATGTAATCATAATATAAAATCAATAACTACCCATTAACTACGTTTACTACATATTTATACATTCCAAGTTTTGAGTACAATACATGTGCATTGCTATCACCATTTACTTTGGGGCATTTTTGTCCCTTTTTTATTTTTCTGCTCTTTTTTTCCTTTTCTTAATATTTTTTTTTCAATGCATATGATTAAGGTATTGAATGCATAATCATGTTCTTAACATTTTTCGCATTTTCACAGAAAGTTTAACATACTCAATTCCCAAACCAAACGTTTCCAAAATCACTTTCCCCACACTTAATTCATGAGCACTTTCACTAGTCTATGCTAATAAGGATTCAAATTAAGGACATTAATGTTTTCCGCTTAGAGTTAGTGATGAGCTAAAGTAAGGAACAAACAGGTAAAATAGGCTCAACATTGGTTTGCAAAGGATAATGAAAGGGTAAGGCCATATGGGTATGTAAGCTCAGTGAACTAAGGCCTCAATCATATAAGTGTATGCATACATAAAATAATGGAAATAGAATCAAGCAAGACAAGGATCACAATTTTATAGAGAATAACACACACCAAAAATAAAATATTGGTTGATAAAATGCAACCAATCAAATAGGCTTAAAATCTCACTGGTTTTGTGTGTTTGAGTTCTAAATCATGTTTCAAAATAATATTTCTTCAAACAAGCTTTTCAAAAAGTTTTTAATTTAAATTAGTGAAATACTATAAAAAGTTTCTTGAAAAAGAAAATATTACTTCAACCAAGTAGTAACTAAATGCATAAAATCAAACAAATATGCAATCAAATATGCAAATGCAACAATGAACAAATTAACATTGGTGTCGAAAAAGAAGTAACTAACCCGTGGAGATCAGTATCGACCTCCCCACACTTAAAGATTGCACCGTCCTCGGTGCATGCTAAGACGTACAAGTGGACAGGCTGCTCCAACTGATGTCTTTCTCTATAGATTGTGCAGATTGGCTTGCCTGTCTCCCGATTAAGAAGCTTTTTCTCTCTCTTCATGGTGGCCATCCTGAAAGGAGAGAAAAAGGAAGGACAGTAACCCAAAAATAAAGATAAGAACATAAATAAAATATGGGTGTTAATGCCAAATAATAAAGGTCTCAATTACATGGTAGCTACAACATGCAAGTGAGAAAATAGTGGAAGCAAATGGCATATCAATAGTGCAAATAGTTGTAACAATGGGGAAGAGAGTGTGGGTAATGCAAGATAGTGTAAGTGCATATCAATGCAAAAGGAATATCAGTATTATAAAAATTAGCATTGATTTATGAATAATAATACCCAATCAGAATAAAACAACTCATGAAGCACCAGATTAATTCAAGAAAAGATGCAATACTTGAAGACAAAAATTTCAACACCAATGGAAAAAGAAAAAAGAAAGTAAGAAAGGAGGAAGAAAGAAATAAGAAGGGAAAGAAAAGATTTAGATTTGGGGAAGAAAAGATAAGATATTTGGCTGATCTGGATAAGCTGTGCGGCGCAAGTGACGCGAACGCATGGGGCACGCGGTCGCGTGGATAGCGCTTCAATGAAGTGACGCGAATGCGTGGGTCACGCGTTTGCGTGAAGTGATTTGTGCCTTCAGCGCGAGTGCAGTCTCGCCGTCGCGTAACTCTCTGTTTGAAACTCATATTGCCAAACCTTTGGGTGACGCGGTCGCGTGGTTGACGCGATCGCCTGGATGGCATAAATTTGAAAACGGCGCGGACGCGTGGGGCACGCGTACGCGTGGCAGGGCTTGTGCTTCTAACACGAGTCTAGCCCAATTCTAGCTCAACTTTCGGCCATACACACTTTTTACGTCGATTTTGAGGCATACGTTCGCGTGGGTGATGCGGACGCGTGGTAGGCGTTTTTCCCACATGACGTGGATGCGTCATCGACGCGGTCGCGTTGACCATTTTATGCCAAAGGCACGCCTCCAGCCGCGCTTTCGCGTGCCTCTCTGTTCAATTTTGTTTTCTTCCCAACGCACCTATCACACGAACGCGTCGGCGATGCTGTCGCGTGCAAAATTTTTTTTTTATGCACTATGAAGAATGTAATGAATGTTATGCAAAATTCCAGGTTCAATCAAAACTCAAAAACAGAGTAAAAGGGAGTGGGAACGATCATACCATGGTGGGTTGTCTCCCACCCAGCACTTTTAGTTATAGTCCTTAAGTTGTACATTTGGCAAGCTCCTTGTCATGGTGGCTTGTGCTTGAACTCATCCTGAAACTTCCACCAGTATTTGGAATTCCAACAGCCTCCGGGGTCCCAAACAAGGCATGTAAAGCCCTTGAGCAGTTTCAAACAGGTTCTCAGGCTTCCGGGGTGTTGAATGTCAGAGCGTATTCCAGGATCCCAAACCTTGCTTTTGCACCCGTCTTCTTGTTGAGCAATATTGTTCCATCCGAGTAGCAAGCAATTTGAATTCTCACTAAAGCGGCCAAACAACTTCCTAGACCCATTCAGTTGAGCTCTACACCAACCTTTACGTTTAAACTTTGAGCACACAACCATGTTGAACCTTGCTTGACAACTTCTACCATTGACCATCTCCCTCTTACGCTTAATGACACAAAGGGCTCTAAGCTGACCATCTGTCTCAAGTAAAGCATATTTAAGTGAGCTAATTAAGCTTAGAGATGAGAGATTTACCCAGTAGAATGAAGGAATGGATGGTGATGGCTTTGGGGGAGAGGTATCCAACAACTTTGGCAAGGTGATTTCCAACTCTATTCCCTTGGGCTCTTCTTTGACAACTTCCACCTCCTTGCAAACTTCTTCAATATCAACCTCTTCCTCTTGGTAGCTTTCTTCTAATTTGATCTCCTCTTTACTGCTCACCAAGGGTATGGGAGGTTGTGCTTCTTCTTCTTTAATCTCCATGTCAAGTTCTATGGGAGAGGATTCAATGTTAGATAAGAATTTAGCAATGATTGAATCCATCTCTTGATCATCCCCTTCAAAGTCTTCAACCATGATATGCCTTGGAGGTTGTACACCTTCCTCAACATTAAATTCAAACTTCTTAGAAGGGGGCTCTGTGACTTGAGTTTCCCATGGAGATTCCGCATCTCTTAAGTCTTCAACCATTGCTTCCTCTTCAATGGCAGGCGTAGCTTCTTCCAATTGTTCCAATACCAAATCGTGCTGCTCACTGTCCACCGGAGTGTCTAACTTCTCCTTCCTGCCATGTTATTCAGTAGATTCTCCATATGAAGCAATGGCGGTTCCTTGAATGTCCGAACGTCGGAAAGGTAATCGATTTATCGCTTGATCCATGTGTTTAAGTATGAAATCGTATTCATCCTTGATGGCTTCTTTTCTATGATAACTCCTTTCAACTACTCCTTCATCTACAAAAGTCTCTTCTACCTTCACCTTTAGTGCCTCCTCTAGCTCTTTATGAAGTATGGATTTGCAAAGATGATCCCTTCTCTCTTGTTCCATGTCAATAGCATCATTGGGATCATGTTGCTCTTGGATTGATGGATGTGGGTGCTCTTCCATGGATGGTGGTGATGGGATGGAGAGATCATTCTGTGGTTGAGATGGAAGTGCATTGGAGCTTGAGGGTTGAACATTGGAGGTGGAGGGTTAGTCCATACGGGATATAAGATTTTGGAGTGTAGAGGTGAGACTAGTTAGAGAAGTAAGTGTGTTCTCCATGGAGGTTTAGGGTGGATAGGAGGGTTCATTATTTTGGGAAACAAATTCATAATACGGAGGTGGTTCTTTTTGATAAGGATATGGAGATGGTGAATATTGAGGTGGTGGTTCTGGGTATGGTTCATATGGTGGTTGGTGTGGTGGATGAGGATTAAGGTCATATGGGGGTGAATGGCGGAAAGGGGCTTGTGAGTGTGGTGGTCCAAAGTCATGTTGAGGAGGGGGTTCATAGGCATATGGTGGTTGTTGTTGATAATCAAAAGAGTGCTCACCATAGCCATTGCCTTGATATGCATCACAGAATGGTTGTTGACAGTCCATTGGAGGTAGTTGTTGCCATGAGGGTTGATCAAATCCTTGTGGCTCCTCCCATCTTTGATTGTTCCAACCTTAATGCATGTTCTCATTGTAATCTGCTCTACCTGCAACATAATTGTAACCAGACTCATAGCTAAACGGGTGAGAGTTCATAGTAGTAGGAAAAAATAGAAACAAAAACTAACAAAAAAAATATTTTGAAAATGATATGATTTAAAAAAAATAAGATAAGATTTTGAAAAAGATATGATTTTTGAAAAAGATAAGATAAGATTTTTGAAAAAGATATGATTTTTTTGAAAAATAAGAAAAGATAAGATAAAAATTTTAAAATAAAAATCTGAATTTTTTTTAATATTTACAATAACCAATAATAAGGCACCCGTTTGCAATTCCCCGGCAACGGCGCCTTTTTGAAGAGCAGAAGATTGTTGGTTTAGAAGTCATAATAAATTCTCGTTGTAAGTATAGTTTCTAAACCAAGTAATCAACCTTTCTTACAAACGTTTGGTTGTCACAAGTAACAAACACAATAAAATTTATAAACCGAAGTATTCAAACCTCGGGTCGTCTTCTCAAGGAATTGCAGGGAAGTGTGTTTTACTATTGGTTAATGAAAATAGAGTTTTTGGGTTTTAAAAAGGTTTTGAACAAGAGAAATAGATTGCAAGAATTAATAGATTAATAACTAATAAAACTCCTGGCAAGGTATGAAAACTGGAAGTCCTATCCTAGTTATCCTTATCAATGGTAATGAGAATTATACTTTTGCTCCCACTAAGTCAACCTCTAACTATGAAGGTCAGTTAAGTGGACAAATTAATTTAACACCTAAAGTCCTAGTCAACTCCTTAAGGAAAGACTAGAGTTATAGGAATCTAAATTAATCAGCAAGAATAATAATTATCAATCACGATGAGTTTGATAACTCAAGAGTTACCAATTAATCAACCAAAACCAGTAGTAAATAATCTAAATTAAAAATAAGGAAAAGCAATCATGAGTCTGAAATACCTCAAATTATATTTATTAAGAAAATCCTAACATGAAAAGTTCATAATCCAAATAGGCAAGATAAGTAATACAAGCATTAAAGCATCTGGAAGTAAAAGAGAAATATAAGTAAAAGGAATATTGAACCTGATGAAGAGTCGAAATCCTAAATCCTTTGAGAGGAATCCTAATCCTAAATCCTAGGTGAGAGGAAATAACCTCTCTCTCTAAAAACTACATCTAAAACCTAAAATTGTGAGTAATGATTGAATTATGAGTCATCCCTGAATTGATGTGTTGAGTCTCTGCATGTTCCCTGTGTTTCTGGGCTGAAAACTGGGTTGAAATGTGGCCCTGAATCTATGCCAGCGACTTCTATAATTCTGCAGATCGCGCACGTCACGCGGCCGCGTCGTCTACGCGTTTGCGTCACTCAGCGTTTCTCGGACCACGCGTGTGTGTCGTCCACGCATTCGCATCGTTCGTGCAGCTTCCAATCCGCGCGGTTGCGTCAGGCACGCGAACGCGTCACTCTGATTTCTTCCATTTCGCGTGGTCGCGTGAGCCATGCGACCGCGTGACTTCTCGCTGGTCACCTCCTCAATTCCTTGTGTTCCTTCCATTTTTGCACGCTTCCCCTTCATTCTCTAAGCCATTTCTACCCTATGAAGCCTGAAACACTTAACACACATATCACGGCATCGAATGGTATAAAGGAGAATAAAAATATATGATTAAAAGATCTTTAGGAAGCAAGTTTTTAATCATATAACAATTTGGGAAGGAATTCTAAATACATGCTAATCATATGAATAAGTGGGTGAAAACCTTGATAAAACCACTCAATCAAACACAATATAAACCATAAAATAATGGTTTATACGTGGGATCCTTGGCCTGGTAGCTCCCTTCTATTTGCGAGGTGACTACTTGTGCGTCATTGAATACAGTAAGCTTTTGAGCTCTAACTTCCCTAGCCAGCCTCAAACCAACCAGTAGGGCGTCGTATTTGGCTTGGTTATTCGAGGCAGGAAACTCAAACTTTAAGGAGAGTTTGAGTTGGGTTCCCTGGTCACTTTCTAGGATGACACTCGCTCCACTCCCGGTTTTGTTTGATGAGCCATCAACATAGAGGTTCTAGTTAATGGGAGTGCCTAGGGTGTCGGTGTATTCTGGGATGAAGTCGGCCAAGTATTGAGACTTGATGGCCGTCCGAGCTTCGTACTTAAGGTCAAATTCAGACAACTCAACTGCCCATTATAGGATTCTTCTTGCTAAGTCGGTTTTATGCCGGATACCTTTTATGGGTTGGTTGGTCCGTATACTGATGGTGTCGGCCTGGAAGTATGGTCGAAGTCATTGGGAAGTGAGGATAAGGGCACAGGCGAACTTCTCTATTTTTTGATAGTTTAGTTCATCCCCTTGTAGAGCCTTACATATAAAGTAGTTGGGTTTTCCTTTCTCGTCTTCTCTGACTAGGGTTGAGGCTATCGTCTGACTTTCCACGGCGAGGTATAGGATCAGTTCTTATCCTTGCCGGGGACGGGGTTAGGATAGGTGGTTGCCCCAGGAATGTTTTGAAGTCTTGGAAGGCTTGTTCACATTCTGGGGTCCATTCGAACCTCTTTCGTTTCCTTAGTATTGCGTAGAAACGGAGAGATCTTAAGGCCGATCCGGCTAGGAATCTAGACAGGGCCGCTAGTCTTCCATTTAGCTGCTGGACCTCTTTGACAAATGTCGGGCTTTTCATGCTGAGTATGGCCTGGCAGTTATCTGGGTTTGCTTTAATCCCTCTCTGGGTGAGTATGAAGCCCAGGAATTTGCCAGCTTCTACCGCGAAAGTGCACTTTGCGGGATTGAGTCTCATCCTGTGCTTTCTTATGGTGTCGAACACTTCGGCGAGGTCAGGTAATAGCGCTTCCTCTCTTTGTGTCTTTACCACCATGTTGTCTACGTAGACCTCTAGCAGTTTTTCGATGTGGTTGGCAAAAACTTTGTTCATCAACCTCTAGTATGTAGCCCCTGCGTTCTTGAGTTTGAAAGGCATGACTACGAAGCAGTAGTTTGCTCTTGGGGTTAGAAACGATGTTTTCTCTTGGTCGGGTTGATACATCGGGATTTGGTTGTACCCCGAATAGGCATCCATGAAGGAAAGGTACTTGTATCCCGAGGAGGTGCCGACTAGGGTGTCTATATTTGGGTGTGGGTATGGATCTTTTGGGCAGGCTCTGTTGAGGTCGGTGTAATCAGTGCACATCCGCCACTTTCCATTTGACTTTTTAACCAATATGACATTGGCTAGCCATAATGGGTACTTAACCTCCCTTTTGAACCCTGTTTCTAGTAAGGCCTGTACATGTTCTTCCACAGCTTGCGATCTCTCTGGGTCGAGCTTTCTTCGCTTTTGTTGCACTGGCAGAGATCCAGGATACACTGCCAGTTTATGGCACATTAGTTCGGATTAATTCCGGGCATGTTCTCGGCCTTCCACGCAAATAGGTCAGAATTCTCCCTTAGGAACTTTGTCAGCAGCTCTTTTAGGTCTCCTTTTAGGTTTTCCCCTATGTTTGTTGTTTTATCTTGAGTATCTCTGATTTGAACCTCTTTGGTCTCGCTTTCTAGTTGAGGGCGAAGTTCTTCACGAGCTCGGATTTCCCCAAGTTCTATAGTGTTGGTTTCTTTTCCTATGGAGTCACCTTTAAGATTCAGACTTTTGTTGTAACAAAGCCGTGCGAGTTTTTGGTCTCCTTTTATGGTGGCTATCCCTTCTGGGGTCGTGAATTTCATGCGTAGGTGTGGGGTAGAGGCTACTGCGGTGAGCTGATTTAACATTGTCCGACCTGTGAGGGCGCTATATGCGGAGCTTACGTCGACTACATGTAGTCGATGCTCAGTGTTCTGGATCGCGCTCCATTTCCAAAGATAGTGTGTAATGAGATGTATCCGAGTGGTTGGATTGGGGCATCTCCTAGTCCGAACAGGCTACTGGGATACACTCTAAGCTCCTTTTCTTGTAGCCCGAGTTTATCAAAGGCGGATTTAAATAGGATATCCACAGAACTTCCCTGATCGACTGAAGGTGGGCATTGGCTAATATAATGGTAACGACCACGGGGTCATCATGCCCAGGGAGATGCCTGCGGCGTCTTCTTTAGTGAAGGTGATAGTGGGGAGGTCGGGCGACCTAACATCCTCTCCGACATGGTATACCTCTTTAAGGTGTCACGTGACCTCATTAAAATGAATACGCTAGGGGCGATTTTTGAGCCAACCTGGCCCAAATCCAACTCATTTATTAAGCTATTTGATGCACAATTGAAGATTGAACAAAGGGGGAACAATTAGATTAGCTTAGGATCATGCTTTAGTTAGTTTTCTAGAGAGAAAAGCTCCCTCTTCTCTCTAGAATTAGGATTCTTAGGTTAATTTTCCTCTTAGATCTAGGTTTTATTTTTTGTTTTCATCTTGTTTTCTTTACTATTTCTTGTTCCTACATCTTCATTCTCTTAGTTTACCTTGTTAATTTCTCTTTTGAGCTACTCTTTTATGTTGATGAACTCTTGTTACTTTGATTTTCATTTAAAGCAATTTATGTTTTATGTTTCTTTATTATTTAATTGAGTTGTTATTATTATTTTCTTGGTTTGGTTAGTTGTAGATTTATTATTCTTGCAATTTTATGATGCTTTCCTTTTATGCCTTCCAAGTGTTCGATAAAATACTTGGTTGGATGTTAGAGTAGCTTTTTGAGCATTCTTAGCTTGGAAAGAGAAATTAGGCAATCTTGAGTCATTAGTATCCAACTTATGTTGGTGATCTAGAATTGTTAGTTAATATTGTTTCCATTAACTCTAATCTCTTGCTAATTCAATTAGTAAGTTGATTAGGACTTTTGGATTGAGATTAACTAGTCCTATTTGACTTTCTTCCTATGTTGAAGATAACATTGTACCTTCTTCTGATGTTGAAGATGACTTAATATGATTAGCTCTTATTAATCATTGTAATATGATTAGTGACTAGGATAGAAAGCCTAGATTCTCAATTCTTGCGATGAATCTCTCTCTTTAGTATTTGTCTTCTTTAATTGTTTTCTTTGCTTTGCTTTCATTTAAATTCTTGTTTTATCAACCCAACCCCTTGACCTCATAACCAATGATTAGGCACTCAATTGTAATTCCTACAGAGAATAACCCGGGACTAATACTCTCGGTTATTTTTATTGTGTTGGACTTATGACATCCAAAATTAAACTCTAATGGCTGATTGGTTGTTGGTCTAGACTATACTTGCAATGAAGTGATTTAATCTAATTGAGGAATTCTAGATCAACGCAAAATCATCAATCAAGTTTTTGGCGCCATTACCGGAGAATTACAATGTGTGCTTGTTATTAGTTATTTGTATATATGTGAATATTGTGAATTGCTTGATTTTGGTTTGTTTGCTAGATTTTGTTAGGTGTAGCATCTTGTTTTTCTTATTTCTTGTTAGTTTTTGTTTTCATTTTCTCTTGCTACTATTAATTCTCACCACTTTGGCTATGAGTTTGGTTCAAACTATGTTGTAGGAAAGGGAACCTTCAATGAGGATATGCATCAAGGAATTGGAAATCAAATATGGATACTCTTCTTGGTAACAACCTTCGCCGGTGTCTTATAGGTATAATCCAACTCCTAATGCTTACCAACCTAATGGATGTAGTGACCCTCATTGTCCTCAACATAGCCTTCAACCACCATAGTCACAAGCCTCATACCACCATTCACCTCTATATGATACTAACTCATACCCACCATACCAACCACCATATGAACCTACTTAAATCCACCACCATTCTAACACCAATACTCCCAAGAACCACCAATTCCTTACACACCACCTCAAGTCTGTCAGCAATATGAACCACCATTCAACTATGACACTATTCCTCCAAATAATGAACCCTCTTTTCCATCACCACCTTCATTGGACGAATCTCTCCAACCCCTAATACAAGAACACTAGGAACTTCTAACTCATTGCCAAAAGCAAGGGGAAGTCGTGGCTAGCTTAACCGAAGTGATGAGCCAATTGGCATCATTGTGCTCAACTATCCAAGACATCTTTATTGTTAAATATGGGGATTAATTGAGTAGCACATTGAGAATGAGAATTTGGAGCTTTAAGGTGAAGAAGAGGAGTTGAAGCAAGAGTTGCAACAAGTAGAGAAAGTTGAGATAATTGAAATGAAGGAGGTAGTTAATGATTTAGGAGATGTTGAATGCAAAGAGGAATCTCAAGTTGAAGAGCCTTCTTCCATGGAGTTTGAAAGTGATATTAAGGAGGATAGTGCAGAACCTCCAAGGCACAATGTGATTGAAGAATTGGAAGAAGTGGTACAAGCAACAAGTCCTCTTATCTTTGATGATCATGCATCAATATATGATCCTTTTGAGACTGATGAATCCTTCCCCATTGGACTTGGAATTGATGTTGAGTTAGATTTCACTCAACCTCCTATTTATGACTTGAATCATGAGGAAGAGCTAGAAGAAATTGGTGAGGAAGCATTTGAACTTGAGGAAGCTTGGCAAGAGGAAGAACTTGAAGAATCTTGTCAAGTGGTGGAAGCCCTTCAAAGAAGATGGATGGGAGTGGAACATGCTCTATCAAGATCATTGGAAACTTCTTCACCTAGGCCGCTGACGATCGAATTTTCTATTGGTAAAGAATAAAAGTAATCGCGTTGTAAGTATAGTTTCTAAACCAATAGAAAACCCTTTCGTACAAAAGTTTTGGTTGTCACAAGTAACAAACCCCTTTGAAATTGATAACCGAAGTATTTAAACCTCGAGTCGTCTTCTCAAGGAATTGCAGGGAGGTATGATTTATTATTGGTTATGGAAAAAGATATCTTTTTGGGGTTTTTTAATGTATAAGATAAAAAGCAAGAATAATAAATGGCAAAAGGAATAAACTAATAACTAGAAAAGCTCTTGGCAATGTATGAGAACTAGAAGTCCTATCCTAGTTATCCTTATCAATTGTGATGAGAATTGGATTTTGCTCCCACTCTAACTACGAAGGTAAGTTAGGTGGATAAATCAATATGAATCCTCATGTCCTAGTCTTTCCCTTGGAAAGACTAGAGTTAGTGGAATCCAAATTAATCAGCAAAGAATTCCAATTTTCAGTTAACACCTCGAGTTTGATAACTCAAGCGTCACCAGTTACTTAACCAAAGCCAAAAGGGAAAATTCTAAATCATTTATATCATAAATAAAAGAAACAAATCATATATCTGAAAATACCTTGAATTATATTAAATAGAATATTCAAATCTAACAGGAAAAAGTTCATGAATTAAAATGGTAAGATAAATAAAAGGAACATTGAACCTGAAACTCAGAAGAAATTGTATGTTGAAATAATAAGAAATCCGAAATCCTTTAAGAGGAATCCTAAACCTAAATCCTAAGAGAGAGGAAAGAACCTCTCTCTCTAAAAACTACATCTAAATTATGAAAAGTGAATTATGAGTCATCTCTCCTCATTCCTTGACTTTGCAGCCTTTAATCTGTATTTTCTGGGCTGAAAATTGGGTCAAAAAACAGCCCAGAATCGCCAGGGACGAAATCTGCCACGCTGGTTTTTCTGCAAAACAACGTGTGCGCGTCATTTTGCTGTACGTCCACTATCAAATTATATATCAAATCGAAGCCTCAAACGTTAGCTTTCCAACACAACTGAAACCGCGTCATTTGGACCTCTGTAGCTCATGTTATCACCATTTGAGTGCGAAGAGGTCAGGCTGGATAGCTTAGCAATTTCTTCAACTTCTTGTATTCCTTCCACTTTTGCATGCTTCCTTTCCATCCTCTAAGCCATTCTTGCCATGTAATCTCTAAAATCACTTAACACACATATCAAGGCATCGAATGATAATAAGAGAAGATTAAACATATCAAAATTAAGACCAAAGAAGCATGTTTTCAATCATAGAACAACGTTTGAAAATAATTGTAATATCATGCTAATCATATGAATAAGTGGGTAAATACTTGATAAAAACCACTCAATTCAATACAAGATAAACCATAAAATAGTGGTTAATCAACCACCCCACACTTAAACATTAGCATGTCCTCATGCTTAGCTTAAGGAGATAAAATAAATGAGTAGGGAAAAAGCAGGACTCTTGCAATGAAACCTATGAATGTGAATGCACTACATGCTAAGATGTTACTTGGTTAAAAGCAAACAAGTTCTTCAAGACAAATACAAACCAAATTCCACTAATTCAAATCGTACAATAAAAAGCAAGTAAACTTGTAAGAAGATAGCTCATGAAAGCAGGGAACATAGAATTAAGCACTGAACCCTTACTAGTAGTGTATATCACTCTAACTCTCAAGTGTCTAGGTGATGCACGGAAACTTGTCTCTCAACAAATTATCCTTTGGCAAGTATACCGAATTATCGTCAAGTAAAAACTCACAATAGAGTGAGGTCGAATCCCACAGGGATTTATTGGTCAAACAACTTTAGTTGGAAGAGTATGCTAGTTAAGCTAAACAGAAGGTAGTCGGTGTTGCAGGAAATTAAATAGCGGAAAAGTAAATGGCAGAAAATAAAGTGCAAAATCTTAAATGGGGATTCGGGAAGATAAACATGGAAATAAATGGCAGAAAGTAAAGAGAATGGGGATCAGAAATGGAGAATTCATTGGGCTTAGGAGATGTTGAATTCTCCGGATCAAGTTCATTCTCATCTCTTCCTCAATCAATGCATTCATTGATCTCCTTCGCAATCTTAAGCGATTGGATCCCAATTCTTTGGCAATCCAATCTCTCTAAGCTTGAACAATTGCCCAATTACTTGATTTAATTGCTCATGGGAAGAGATGAAGTGTGGTCACTGATTATACCACATGTATTTCCAAATCAAAGTGTTGGGAGGATTACATGTCACTATATCCGCCTAGACCCCAATTTGGTCCAACATGAGAAAGCATTCTAGCTTGATCTCCTCATCCCTTTTCCAAGGCTCAGAGGAGATCCAATTATGGAGAGTTTCTTTTCCTAGACAACTAACCAATTGAATTAAGATCGAAAGCTTTCTAGCAAATCAAGAGAAAAGAAAGAGGAAGAAGAACGAAAACTATAATTGATCCATCAAATTGCAACAGAGCTCCCTAACCCAATGAAAGGGGTTTAGTTGTTCATAGCTCTGGGAATGGAAAATGGCAGAAAAGAATACATACTTAACTAGGAAATCCAGAAAAGTAAATATACAGAGGGTAGTTCTCCAAAATGACAAGCTCCTCTATAGTTCAAAACTACTCCTATATATACTACTCTTCTTGATCTTCTAGTAAGGTCTTCATGTCTTGGATGTGGGCCTTAGATCTTAAGTTGAAGCAAGTACAATCTTCAGTGGGCTCAGCTTGCAGAAAAGTGTAGAGTTAGGCATGAGCGTTAGTTAGGACGTTAGTGGCGTTAACGCTAAGTGAAAATGTGGGTTCGAGAACGTTAGTGGCAATCACCTTTCTCACTAACGTTCCAACCCCAAAATGGTCCACGTTAACTTCAACGTTAGTGGCACTAACATGACCACTAGCGTTGCCTCATGATCCTTCGCAAACGTTATTGGGAATCACCTTTTCCAATAACGTTGCATTGTGCCCCCTTTTCCCATGTTAGAGTTCACGTTAACCTAGTTTCGAGAGCGTTAGTGACACTTACCTTTGTCACTAATGCTCCAAACGCCCCTCCTCTCCACGTTAGATTTCATGTTAACTAGGTTAACGTGGCCACTAATGTGGTAGTGAATGCCATCTCCAACGTTAGTGACAAAGGTGAGTGTCACTAACGTTGGCTCATCATGCTCAGCTCCATGTTAACATTCACGTTAGTGGTCTTAACATGACCACTAACGTGGGCATTGTTGGCTTGATCCAACGTTAGTGACAAAGGTGAGTGTCACTAACGTTGGCATTGTCTTCCCCTTCCACGTTAGAGTTCACATTAACTAAGTTAACGTGAGTCTTAACGTGGCCAATTGCCAATTTGGATTGTTAGTGGTGTTCACTTTTACCACTAACGCTGGAGCTTCCTTTTTCCCTACGTTAACTACCACGTTAATATAGTTAACGTGGCAATTAATGTGGGCTAATGATGGCTTCGCAAGTGTTATTGGTGGTCACCTTTTTCATTAACGCTACAAGCTTATCTCTATTCCACGATAATGGTAACGTTAATTAGGTTAACGTGACTACTAACGTGGCTTCTTCTTGCTTCTCTTGTCCTGAAATCAAGCAAATAAAGTGCATAAAAGCTCTAGCCTAAGTCATGAGATTATGCATCATTAATTTGTTATTCAATTCTTGCAAAATCCTCATGAAAACATGTAAAATTCACAATAGTTGCTTGAATCAAAGTGTAAATGTATTTTCATCCAAAACTTGCCTTATTTACTTAGAAAATGCATGAAACTACCTTAAAACAGTAAAGAAAAGGTCAGTGAAACTGGCCTAGATGTCCTGGCATCAAAACACCAAACTTAAAGCTTGCTTGTCCGTAAGCAAGTACTGAAACATAGTAACTTAGGTTCATTCCGTCACTAGTTTTCAGGCCTTTATCATGCCCTTGAATACTTGATTGATTGCATCCCTTGAGACTTCTTACTTATTGATCCTCCCTTCCCTTCCAGGGTTTATTGCATTCCTTTTTAGGCTAAGTGCTCTGTAAGAGGGCGACTCTTTAAGATAAGCTTTCAGCCAACACTCCCGAAGCAGTTGGTTCAAGGTGCTAGGTGTTAAGGCACCCCTAAGGACTTACTCCCTCAAGTCTCTTTTCCCCATACATACACACCACAGGCACATGGTTTGTTATTTTTCTTTCTTGAGACCTTGGTGTCCAGCACCTCTTTGGGTTGCTAAGTGCTTTGTGGCAAAGGTTACTCTTGATGGTGGACTTTCAGCTGATAATCCCGGATTAGTTAACCCAAGTTACCAAGTGATAAGGCACCCCTAAGAGCTTATTCATCCAAGCATATCCTTTGTACATGAACACCACAGACATATGCCTCAATCTTCAAACCCTTGGTGCCTAGCATTATTTCTTATTGTTTTTCTTTCCTTTTTACTTTTATTGCTCTTTCTCTTTTCTTATTAGGATCTTATCAATTAGCTAGTCTCCTGGGGTGTGTTTCAAGCATATGATTCAGGATAGATAGTTGCCTTCCTACCTTGTTAGCGAACCAACTTAGCTAATTAATCACCCTACCACAAACATTCATAATTTACTTCAAAAGATAACTCCACCCTTGTTCTTTTCATAACATCTTCTTTTTTTTTGATTGACTTAAAAGACAAGCATATAAGTAAGCAAGGTGAAAATGCAGAAGGGACATTAGGCTAGTACACTCCGATGTGAATAAAGGAGGAACAAGAAGAATATGCAGGTTTCTAGGACAATATTCAATCATTTTTCAATTAAAGTACTGCAACTCCGAGACAATTCAATACAACCTCATGATGTCTTCCTTGGCATTATCATCCTAGTATTTGCATCCTTATCTGTCTCCTTGGATGATGAGGTATGATTATTCCTTGAGATTGATTGAATTCCTGTAACACTATTGGAAGTTACCTGTTCCCCAAACACTTGGAAAATAGTTAGCATGCATGTATGCTTGTGAATTTCTGAACTTAATTTGGTGTGTGAACACCAAACTTAGTTCCTTTCCTACTCCAGCACATTAAATACATACAAAAACCGATTTTATTAAGAAAATAACCATGAGCTAAAAAGATAAACTATGCATTAGAGATTAAACTTCTGTCAAGTGAGTTCTCTGGTTGTTAGAGCAATCCCTTATCACTGAAGGGTTGCAATGCACTCTTTAGCTGGAGTCTTTGGTGGAACACCAAACTTAGAGCTCCACATTCACCCTTGAAATGTTTTGGTGTGCAACACCAAACTTAGCTCCTCACAATACAGAGAACTCAACTTGAAGTTTTAATTAAAGAGAGTTACCTTAGGTTGGGTTGCCTCCCAACAAAGCACTTTTTTAGTGTCGCTAGCTCGACGATTGCTTCTCTAGTTGAGGAGAAACTTCTGTTTGGGGGCTTCCCTCATGCTGCCCAAGTAATGTTTGAATCTTTGCCCATTCACAGTGAATGTCCTCTTTGAGCTTTCTTCCATGATTTCTATGTGTCCATAAGGTGAGACTTTTATAACTAGAAAGGGTCTCGACCATCTTGATTTGAGTTTCCCAGGAAATAGTCTCAGTTTGGAGTTGTAGAGAAGCACATGTTGTCCTTCTTCGAAACTTCTTGGTGCTAGGTTGAGATCATGTCTCCTTTTTGCTTTTTCCTTATAGATCTTGGTATTTTCATAGGCTTGAGACTTAAATTCTTCCAATTCTTGCAGCTGTAAGATCCTCTTTTCACTAGCAGCGGTGCTGTCCAGGTTTAGTATCTTAATAGCCCAAAAGGCGTTGTGCTCCAGCTCTAATGGTAAGTGACAGGCCTTTCCATACACCAGTTGATATGGGGACATCCCAATGGGTGTTTTGAAGGCTGTCCTGTATGCCCAAAGAGCATCATCTAACTTCTTCGCCCATTCCTTTCTTGATACCCCCACAGTCTTTTCCAAGATCCTTTTTAACTCTCTATTGGATATCTCAGTCTGCCCACTTGTTTGGGGATGATAAGGTGTGGCAACCTTATGCTTCACCCCATATATTAGGAGTAGGATCTCCAATGGTTTATTGCAGAAATGACTCCCTCCATCACTGATGAGGGCTTGTGGGACTCCAAATCTGGTGAAGATATTTTTTCTAAGAAAGTTTATGACTACCTTGTTGTCATTTCTTGGGGTTGCCACGGCCTCTACCCATTTAGATACATAGTCCATTGCCACCAAGATATACTTGTTTGAATATGATGTTGGGAATGATCCCATGAAGTCGATCCTCCATACATCGAACAGTTCAAGTTCTAAAATGTATTGCTGTGGCATCTCATTTCTCTTGGGTAAATTTCCAGCCCTTTGGCACTCATTACAGCTCCTAACCAATTCCTTAGCATCCTTGAAGATAGTGGGCCAAAAAAAACCCACATTGCAGTACTTTTGCTGTGGTTCTTTCTCCTCCAAAATGGCCTCCATAGCTAGCACTATGATGATGCATGAAAACTTGTCTCTCAACAAATTTCCCTTCAGCAAGTATACTAAATTATCGTCAAGTAAAACTCACAATAGAGTGAGGTCGAATCTCACAAGGATTGATTGGTCAAGCAACTTTAGTTAGAAGAATATGCTAGTTGAGCTAAACAGAAATTAGATTGAGAACTTACAAAAATTTAAATGACTGGAAAGTAAATAACAGAAATTAAAGTGCAGAATCTTAAATGGGGATTTGGGGTAATGAACATGAAAATAAATGGCAGAAAGTAAAGAGAATGGGTAAGATGAGAAATGGGGTAATCATTGGGTTCAGGAGATGTTGCATTCTCCGGATCAAGTCATTCTCATATCTTCCTCAATCAATGCATTCATTGATCTCCTTGGCAATCTTAAGTGATTGGATCTCAATTCCTTGGCAATCCAATCTCTCTAAGCTTGAAAAATTGCCCAATCCTTGATTTAATTGCTCATGGGAAGAGATGAAGTGTGGTCACTGATTATACCACATGCATTTCCAAATCAAAGTGTTGGGAGGATTACATGTCACTATATCCGCCCAAACCCCAATTTGATCCAACATGAGAAAGCATTTCTAGCCTGATCTCCTCATCCCTTTTCCAAGGCTCAAAGGAGATACAATTATCGAGAGTTTCTTTTCCAAGACAACTAACCAATTGAATTAAGATCAAAAGCTTTCTAGTAAGATCAAGAGAAAAGAAAGAAGAAGAAGAATGAAAACTATAATTGATCCATCAAATTACAACAGAGCTCCCTAACCCAATGAAAGGGGTTTAGTTGTTCATAGCTCTAGAAATGAAAATTGGCAGAAAAGAAGAATCCATGCTAAAAGTGTAGAAAATTAAATCTATAGAGAGTAGTTCCCAAAAGTGCCAATCTTCTCTATAGTTCAAAATTACTCCTATACATACTACTCCTCTTAGGATTTTTGCCAGTAAAGAATGTCATAAAAACAGTCGCGTTGTAGATAGTCTCTAAACCGACAAAAATCCCTTCGTACAAATGTTTTGGTTGTCACAAGTAACAAACCCCTTTTTAAAATTGATAACCGAGTATTGAACCTCGGGTCGTCTTCTCAAGGAATTGCAATGAGGTATGTTCTTATTATTGGCTATGAAAAAGGTAAAATTGGGGTTTTGGAAGTAAGGTGCGAATATATTATATGACAAGTAAAATAAAATAATAATAGCTGTAAAATAAACTCTGTAGTTATCCTTATCAATTGATGAGAATTAGATTTGTCTCCCACTTTGTTAACCTCTAACTATGTAGGTAAGTTAAGTGGATGAATTCCAATTTTCAATCAACAATGAGTTTGATAACTCTAGAGTCACCAATTATTTAACCACAACCAAGAATGTAAAAAGCTAAATTAAAATTATAAATATCTGAAATACCTTCAATTCATTCAAAGTAGTAAAATCTAACATGGAAAATATTCATAAAAGCCAATTGGGCAACAAGAAAATCCAAATTATTTATATCAATAAAAAAAAGCAATCATCAATCTGAAATATCTCAAATAACATTAATTAAGAAAATCAATCTAAACATGGAACATTGAAAATAAATAAAAAAAAAAGAACCTGGGATTGAGAGTCACTCCTAAAACTAAGAGAAGTCCTAATCCTAATCCTAAGAGAGAGAGGA
Source organism: Arachis hypogaea (assembly GCF_003086295.3). Taxonomy (NCBI): domain Eukaryota; kingdom Viridiplantae; phylum Streptophyta; class Magnoliopsida; order Fabales; family Fabaceae; genus Arachis; species Arachis hypogaea. The sequence goes on from NC_092039.1 coordinate 41,875,970, forward strand.
GAGAACCTCTCTCAAAACTAAATCTAAATCATGAAAAGTAAATTATGAAAAGCCCTCCTCTGAATGGATGCATTCCCCCACTTTATAACCTCTGTTCTATGCCTTCTGGACTTGGATTTGGGCCAAAAAGGGCTTTAGAACTCGTTGGGGCATGTTCTGTAATTTTCTGGTGCGTGTTCTCTGTCACGCGTCCGCGTGGGTCACGCGGTCGCTTCATTCGGAGCTTTTCCTTGCCACGCGGTCACGTCAGTCATGCGACCGCGTCATGTGCATTCTACTAGAGGCACGCGGTCGCGTCAGTCATGCGGCCGCGTCGCTGCTGATTCGTGCTTGGCACGCGATCGTGTCGTCCATGCGATCGCGTGGATACCAGTTGATGACAAGTCATCATATACCCATTTTTCAAGCTAATTTCACTTGTTTTATCAGTCTTTATGCACTTTCTTGCATCCTAAGTAAGTGATTTGGAGTGAAAATGTATAACTTCTTTAAATCAAACAATCACCATGAAATTAATGTTAATTCATAAGGTTTAAGCTAGTTTTAATTGAATTTTAATTGATTTATAAGCCTTGTGAATTTAGTGATACTTGGAGTGGTTGTTTTGGTTTAATGTAGGTGAAGAAAAGAATAAAAGAGAAAAGCGTGGTCTAAGAAAGCGTGACCAAAGGAGAAGAAAACGTGGTCAAAGGAAGGAGAAGTGTGCCGCATGTAAAGAGGGGAGGCAAGCATTGCCCTCCACAAAGGCACACTGCCCTCTAGGAGGGCAACATAAGGGAACAAAGCATAAAAGGCAACTCTGCCCTGCCCATTACAAGGGCAGAGCTCAAATTTGTGCCTTGGAATCAAGAAGAAGAAAATGTTGCCCTGCCCTCCACAAGGGCAGTATCGGGCTCACAAGGGAAGAAAATCAAAGGAAAATGTCTACCAATGCTTGCCACAAGAGTTGAACACGGGACCATGAGGAAGCAAGGAATTAAGCCTCACTTTGGTGCCAAGAAAGCCAAGGAAATTAAGTAGCGTGTGTTTCTGCCATGATTCGAACGCGGGACTTCAGTTTGGAAACACTGCCCTGCCCTCCGCGAGGGCAGGGCACCATTTTGTTGTGGCATGAATCTGGCGCACCAAGGGACGATTCTGGCGCACCAAGGCACGGTTCTGGCAGCACCAACAGCGCACCACAGAACAATTCTGGCGCACCAATTTTTTCTGCCCTGCCCTCCGCGAGGGCAGGGCAGCGTTCTGCGCACCAAGCCTGCACCACGCCGCACCACGCACGCACCAAGCACCAAATCCTGCCCTGCCCTCCACAAGGGCAGGGCAGCCTCCTGGAAGCTATTATTTTTGGGCCGAAAATTGAATTAAAAATCCAATTTAATTCATTTCTTCACCAAATCAAAAGCCCATCCAAATCCCAAAATCCAAGAATAGAAAGTGTATAAATAGGAGCTAGTTTGATGTAATTAAAACCTTTTACTTTACTTTTGAATTTTGCACTTTCTTTGAGCTTTGAATTTTATTTTTGCACTTTGGAGCTTCTCTTGGTGACTTCACTGAGATTTCAGAGAATTGGGGAGGAGAATTGATCTCTCTTCTTCCTTGTTCTTGCTTAGGCCTTTTTAATTTCCTTGTTTTGAGTTTTGGGTGTGAATAATTGAGGAAATTCTGTCTCAATCTCCATTCAAAATCTCTTTAAACATCTTTCTGCACAATTGAGTTTAATTTCAATTTCCTTTATTGCTTCTTCTTCATTTTCTTGTCTATTGCTTTGAGAACTCGGATCTAGGAAGGTAATTGAGATCTAGGCTCTGCTACCTAGTCTCTGGAGTCTTGAGATCCCAATTTACTTTTGGTTCTTCTGTGAACCCTGCTGCACTTTCCTTTCAATTTCTGTTTGAATTCTCATTGCTCCCAATTCAATTTCTGCTTTATTAATTGTGGTAATTCAATTTCTCTTTGTTTAGATTCTGCAATCCCAGTCCTCGAATCCCTTTTACGTTCAAGCAATTTACATTCCTTTCCATTTTAGTTACTGCAATTTACATTTCTTGCACTTTAAGTTTCAGTCATTTACTTTCTTGTTCTTTAAGATTCAGCAAGTTTATTTTCCTGTCCTTTAATTTACTGCAAATTCCCCCTCTCCCTTTACATTCCAAGCAATTTAGCTTCTGTTAAATACAACCCACTCAACCAAAACTTGATTCACTTGACTAAATCAACCACTAAACTAAAATTGCTCAATCCTTCAATCCCTGTGGGATCGACCTCACTCATGTGAGTTATTATTACTTGATGCGACCCGGTACACTTGCCGGTGAGTTTTGTGTCGGATCGTTTTCCGCACATCAAGTTTTTGGCACCGTTGCCGGGGATTGAATTAGATTGACAATGATTAAGTTAGGTGGTGGTCTAGATTAAGCATTTTTTTCTTTTAACTAAGCACATTAACTGTTTGACACATTGTGTCACCTAACCCTCTAACCACATTCTAGCATTAGAATGTCCATGTTTCATTTGGTTTGTTTGTGATTCTTGCAAGTCATGGAGGCTGAGGTGCGTGAAGAGGGAGTGAGCAACAATACCCAGCCTGCAAGAAGGGTGTTAGCCTCTTACACTATCCCCAATGCAAGAAACTGTGGGAGTAGCATACTCACTCCCAACGTTCATGCAAATAATTTTGAGTTGAAGCCTCAACTTATCACTCTGGTGCAAAACAATTGCTCCTATGGAGGAAGTCCACTTGAAGATCCAAACCAACACTGATCCATCTTCCTCAGGATTTGTGAAACTGTCAAAACAAGTGGTGTGCATCCAGACATCTACAAGCTACTGCTGTTTCTATTCTCTCTGAAGGATAAGGCCACTCAATGGCTAGAGACATTTCCCAAAGAAAGCATCAATAATTGGGAAGACTTAGTGAGCAAATTCCTAGCCAAGTTCTATCCCCCTCAAAGGATTATCAAGCTGAAAACAGAGGTGCAAACATTCATTCAAATGGATGGAGAGTCACTGTATGATGCCTGGGAGAGATACAAGGCCTTAATCAGGAAATGTCCCCTAGAAATGTTTAGTGAGTGGGATAGACTCCAAAACTTCTATGAAGGGTTGACCCAGAAAGCTCAAGAAGCATTAGATCATTCAGCAGGAGGCTCATTGCAGCTAATGAAGACAGCAGAGGAAGCCCAAAACCTCATAGAGATGGTGGCAAACAATCAATATTTCTTTGCTCATCAAAGACAACGCCAACCAGCCCAGAAAAGGGATGTGCTGGAGCTTGAAGGTGTTGACGTTCTCTTGGCACAAAACAAACAGATGCATCAACAGCTTCAGCAACAAATAGAAATGATGGCCAAGAAAATTGATAGATTGCAAGGTGTTGCAGTAAACACACAATGCCAATCTCAAACCTCACATGGGTGGAATCAATCTGAAGAAAGTTTTGGGACATTCAATTTTGAGCAACAAAGCCCTGAGCAGGTACAATTCATGAACAATACTTCAAGTTCATTTCAACACAATTTTCATGGTAATGCACACAAGACACCCTTGAAGACTCATTCTAATTCAAGGTGGGGTGAGCATCAGAATCAAGGACAAAGGGACTTCAACTCTGGCAGCCTCAGCAACACAAGCAACCATAACCATTCATCCAATAATACTAACCAATTCAAAAATTCACAAAACACATATCACCAACCCCATAATAACTCACAAAACCACCAGAATAACTTTTCCACATCCACATCCCACCCACAAAGTACCTCCACAATTAATTCAAACAACTTCCAACAACAACCATCTCATTTCACACAACCACAACCAAATTCAGACTCTCAAAGAATCTCAAGTCTAGAGAAAATGATGGAGAAACTCATGAAAAATCAAGAGATGGCAAGACAAGATCAGGAAGCTGCAAGGAAAGATCAGACCCTGGCATTCAAAAACCAAGAAACCTCAATTAGAAACCTTGAGAGACACATGGGGCAAATGGCTAAGCAAATTTCAGAAATGGATGAGAAGAGAGCAAATGCCTTCCCCAATGTCACTGAAGAACACCCAAGGGACAAAGGAAAAGCCACAAAATGGGAGGAGTGCAAAGTAATCACAGTGGGAAGTGAGAAGACTATGAAGAAGGAAGCCATCAATCAGGACAAACATAACAGAGAAGTTCCACAAGAAGAGACAGAAGGGAAAAGTAAAGAGGATCAAGAAACCAAAAATGCACAAATTTCAAAGGGAGACAAGAACATCATTGAATCACAACTACAAAAGAAGAGGGAAGAAGTGAATCCTTGTGTCCCCAAACTTCCGTACCCTCAGAGGTTTAAAAAAGAAAATGAGGATAAGCAATACTCAAAATTTCTGGACATATTCAAGATGCTCAGCATCAATATTCCTTTCTTGGAAGTACTTGAACATATGCCACTATATGCCAAATTTATGAAAGAAGTACTCACAAAGAAAAGATCCCTGAAGGAAGGACAGATTGTTGAGATAACAAAGGAATGTAGTGCTATCCTCCAAAGAGAGTTGCCAGAGAAAAAAGATGATCCTGGGAGTTTTTACATACCTTGTACCATAGGAAACATAACAATTGAGAAGTCATTTTGTGACCTCGGTGCAAGCATAAACTTGATGCCTTTGTCTCTAATGAGGAAACTTCAAATTTCTGAGCTAAAGTCCACACGAATAATTCTCCAAATGCCTGACAAATCCATTAAGCAAGCACTGGGAGTTGTGGAGAATGTGTTGATAAAAGTGGGAAAATTCTTTCTCCCTGCTGACTTTGTTATCTCAGATATAGAAGAGGACCCTAACACTCAAATCATCCTAGGAAGGCCTTTCCTAGCTACGGGCAGAGCATTGATAGATGTTAAAAAAGGAGAATTGTTGCTGAGAGTGCATGATGAGCACCTATCATTCCATGTTTTTAAAACCCTGCATGAACCTAATCAAGAAGAAGATTTTATGAAGGATAAGGCCAGAGATCAAAGTTTGAAGGAGGCAGTCAATGACTTAACTCCAAGACTTCTAAATCCTTGCTTGAAAGCAGTAGAGATGGTGCAACAAACCAAAGAAGTCAAGGAGGAACTAGATCCAAAACCCCCAGATGAGAAATTCAACATCCCAGATAAAGAACCACCAAGGCAGCGAGTATCTCTTGAGAAAAAAAAGAAGAAGAGGCCAAGAGGGTGGAGAAATAAGAAGATCCCTACTGAAGGCTTTTCACCAGGGGAGGTGTTAAACACCCAACCAATGAAGGTGTCTCCACAATTATCTGAATACTACACTGTGAACCGGGTCCTTTCACTTGAACACCTAGAGATCATCAAAGAGGAGACTAGAAGGAAGTTCACAGTAAGAGGAGAAAAGCTGAGGCACTATGATTTTCAGCCCCCATGATCAAAGAGTAAGATGTCAAGCTAGTGACAATAAAGAAGCGCTTGTTGGGAGGCAACCCAACCTGAGGTACTTTTCTTTTCATAGCTTTTTCAATAAAAATGTTGAATAATTGGTATGCATTGCAAGGAGCTAAGTTTGGTGTTGCACACCAAAACAATTTAAGGGAGAATGAAAGATTCTAAGTTTGGTGTTCCACCAAAAATCTCATTTAAAAACACATTCTCACCTCTTGCATGATGCTAGCTCCAAGCAACCAAACACATTATTCAACTGTTTAACTTTTTTCTAGCTTTAATTCCAAAACCTTTAGCAAGGACACAAGGTTTCACATATGGTTAACTGTTGCATCAGAAGCATTGGCAAACAATTAAGTTTGGTGTTCTCACACCTAAATAAAACCAAGAGCCACACTCAATTTATGCATACTAACCATTCATCTAAGGGCTTGAGAAGCAAGCAACTTTTGAGAATTATGCAGGAAAGTAGTCAACCATTGAAGATATTGTGCATCTTAACTCAAAAGGAGTACAACAAGAGGAAGAATGAAAAGTTGCAACCCAAAAGGTTGTATCTACACTTAATCCTTGTTATTGTGAAATGTTTTAATTTAGGAATTCTTGTATGTCTTGCTAAAGTGTTCATCTAGTTGCAAGTGAAGTTGTTTGATTAAGTATGATAATCTGCATAATGCTTGTCATTCATCACTTAACTTTAAATTTTGTTTTGTTTCCCATATACTTGAATAAAGGAGAAATATTTGAATTAGAAAGTAAATATCCAATGTTGCATGAGTTAGAATGGAAGTTAATGGTGGTGTATGTGTTTGATTAAATGCATAACTCATGAAATAATTGCTGCATAGTATCATTTTCATTGAAGTGTGAGCTAGCTTGCTGTTATAAAGGTTCCTATCAATAAAGAAAAAGCCCTTGAAAAAAGAATGAAATAGAAGGAAAAGGAAGAAGAAAAAGCCAATGTGGCAAGAAAAGCAAAGAATAAAGGCTAGACACCAATAGCTTGGACCCTAGGACACATGCCTGTGGTGTTCTTGTACTAAGATATGCTTGGATAAGTAAATTCTAAGGGGTATTTTAAAACTCGGTCACTTAGATCAACTGATTTGGGATGGCCAATTGAAAGTCCACAATAAAGAGCAACTTAGATACAGAACATTTAGTTATCCAAAGAGATGCTGGGCATCAATGATCCTAGGAAGAAATAGTGAGCCATGTGTCTGTGGTGGAAAGATGTTGAGTAAAAGAGAAAATAAAGCCAAAGGCTATTACTGCAACATTAGACACCAAACCTCCAAAAGAATAATAAGCTTGTTAAGCATTATAAGAAAGAAAAGTTAGCAAGGGAGTAATTAAAAAGTAAGTCTTATAACAGCAAGTTTAGCAAGCCTTTGAGGAAAGATGTGTATTATGTAACAGCAACAATAATTGAGTTATCATTGTCTGCATAAAGACCCCATAAATCAAGTTCTGCTATATGCCTAATAAGGATATGTGCTCTTTTCTTATTCATTTCAATTGCTCTTAATTTTGATGCTTGCTTGGGGACAAGCAAGATTTAAGTTTGGTGTTGTGATGACAAGTCATCATATACCCATTTTTCAAGCTAATTTCACTTGTTTTATTAGTCTTTATGCACTTTCTTGCATCCTAAGTAAGTGATTTGGAGTGAAAATGCATAACTTCGTTAAATCAAACAATCACCATGAAATTAATGTTAATTCATAAGGTTTAAGCTAGTTTTAATTGAATTTTAATTGATTTATAAGCCTTGTCAATTTAGTGATACTTGGAGTGGTTGTTTTGGTTTAATGTAGGTGAAGAAAAGAATAAAAGAGAAAAGCGTGGCCTAAGAAAGCGTGACCAAAGGAGAAGAAAACGTGGTCAAAGGAAGGAGAAGTGTGCCGCATGTAAAGAGGGGAGGCAAGCATTGCCCTCCACAAAGGCACACTGCCCTCTAGGAGGGCAACATAAGGGAACAAAGCATAAAAGGCAACTGATGCTACGATTTTAGGAAATTGCACGATCGGCAAAAATTCCTTCCGGCAAGTGCACCGGTTATCGTCAAGTAAAAACTCACAATAGAGTGAGGTCGAATCCCACAAGGATTGGTTGAGTGAGCAATTCGGATTAGAAGTGTGTTCTAGTTGAGCGGAATCAAGATTTAGATGAGAATTGCGGAATCTTAAATTGCATGAATTAAAGAACGAGAAGCTAAATTGCTGAAATTAAAAGGGGTCGGGGTGATTGCATGAATTTAATTGCAAAATGTAAAGAGAAAGTGGTAGATCAGAAATGGGGAATTCATTGGGTTTCAGGAGATATTGAGATCTCCGAATCAAAACATTTTTATCCCTTCCTCAACCAATGCATTCATTGAATTTTGCTTGGCAATCTTATATGATTGGATCCCAATCCCTTGGCTCACCAATTCTCTCTAAAAACAAACAAATTCCCAATCCCTTGGTGTAAATGTTTATAAGAAGAGATGATGCTCGATCACTGATTATACCACACAGTTTCATGAACCACAATTTGGTAGGATTACATGTCACAATATCCATCCAAACCCCAATCCAATTCACTGTGAAAAAGCTTCTCTAGCATGAATCCTCCATTCCTTTCCCAAGGTTCCGAAGGATTCCAATTATGGATAGTTTCTTTCCCAAGACAACTAACCAATGGAATTAGATCGAGAAGCTTTCTAACAAAATTCAAGAGAAAAGATTGAAGAAGAAGATAAAAACTATTATTGATTCATTGAATTACAATAGAGCTCCCTAACCCAATGAAAGGGGGTTTAGTGAGTCATAGCTCTGAATTCAATTACAAAAAGTATGAAAACTAGAAAAAATGATCCAAAAGTCCGTCTAACTTAAATTCTATCCTATTTATACACTTTCTAAATTGAGCTTCTGTTGTGTTTCTTGGGCTTTGAGGCCTTTCCCTGATTTCCTTTTGCTTTGGGTTTATGATCCATAATCCTGATGAGGCTGCTGATCCAATTCTGTAACATTCATTGAGCCAACTTAGTGATAATCAAGTAATGACACATGACTCAACAAATTGAAATTCCAGACTCATCAATTCTTCAGGCCCAATCCCATAAACCATGATATTCAATTGGGTTTCATACCAGAGTACGTTTAAGTTAATGTTTGTGCTCAAATGCTAACTTAAACTGCAATATCTTTGGCCCAGAAACCCTTTCAAATAGTGGCGTTTAAGTTGCAGTTTAAGCTTCAGTTTAAGGTTAAACTGAAGCTTAAACGTGGAAATGGAAGAAAGCAACCCTGGAGGGTAAAGTAGTCGAACACGTTTAGGTTAAACTGAAGCTTAAACGTGGAAATGGAAGAAAGCAACCCCGGAGTGCGGAATGGTCGAACACGTTTAAGCTTCAGTTTAAGGTTAAACTGAAGCTTAAACGTGAAAATGAAGAAAGCAAACCTGGAGGAGAATTTTGGTCGAACACGTTTAAGCTTCAGTTTAAGGTTAAACTGAAGCTTAAACGTGGAAATGAAGAAGGCAACCCTGGAGGAGAATTTTGGTCGAACACGTTTAAGCTCCAGTTTAAGGTTAAGCTGGAGCTTAAACGTGGAAATGCTCCCTGGTGCATTTCTCATTTCTGGCGTTTAACTTCCAGTTTAAGGTTAAACTGGAGGTTAAACGCCACTTTCAGCTTTCATGATTTTGGCGTTTAAGTTCCAGTTTAAGCTTAAACTGGAGCTTAAACGCCACTGATAGTTCCCAGCATTATATGGCTTGGCAGTTTAAGTTCCAGTTTAAGCTTAAACTGGAACTTAAACTCCACATGTAATATTCAAGCTTCCTTTATTGATTTTGTTGCTTCCTTGCCTAGCCTCTTCTTCCCTGAAATCATCCAAACAACTGCATCAAAATCTTGCAAAATTTCATGAGAAATCTTCCATTCATAGCATTCAAGTAATATAACTAAAAACTCATGGAATTTGCATCAAAATTATACTGTTTTGATGGTTCATTGCTTTGTTATTCATTTAACCATTCTTGGTTACTTTAAGCTCAAGAAAATGCATAAAACACTAAAACTAACAGAAAAATGCTAGTGAAACTAGCCTAAGATGCCTTGGCATCAGCAACTCTGCCCTGCCCACTACAAGGGCAGAGCACAAATTTGTGCCTTGGAATCAAGAAGAAAATGTTGCCCTGCCCTCCACAAGGGCAGTATCGGGCTCACAAGGGAAGAAAATCAAAGGAAAATGTCTACCAATGCTTGCCACAAGAGTTGAACACGGGACCATGAGGAAGCAAGGAATTAAGCCTCACTTTGGTGCCAAGAAAGCCAAGGAAATTAAGTAGCGTGTGTTTCTGCCATGATTCGAATGCGGGACTTCAGTTTGGAAACACTGCCCTGCCCTCCGCGAGGGCAGGGCAGCATTTTGTTGTGGCATGAATCTGGCGCACCAAGGGACGATTCAGGCGCACCAAGGCACGGTTCTGGCAGCACCAACAGCGCACCACAGCACAATTCTGGCGCACCAATTTTTTCTGCCATGCCCTCCGCGAGGGCAGGGCAGCGTTCTGCGCACCAAGCCTGCACCACGCCGCACCACGCACGCACCAAGCACCGAATCCTGCCCTGCCCTCCACAAGGGCAGGGCAGCCTCCTGGAAGCTATTATTTTTGGGCCGAAAATTGAATTAAAAATCCAATTTAATTCATTTCTTCACCAAATCAAAAGCCCATCCAAATCCCAAAATCCAAGAATAGAAAGTGTATAAATAGGAGCTAGTTTGATGTAATTAAAACCTTTTACTTTACTTTTGAATTTTGCACTTTCTCTGAGCTTTGAATTTTATTTTTGCACTTTGGAGCTTCTCTTGGTGACTTCACTGAGATTTCAGAGAATTGGGGAGGAGAATTGATCTCTCTTCTTCCTCGTTCTTGCTTAGGCCTTTTTAATTTCCTTGTTTTGAGTTTTGGGTGTGAAGAATTGAGGAAATTCTGTCTCAATCTCCATTCAAAATCTCTTTAAACATCTTTCTGCACAATTGAGTTTAATTTCAATTTCCTTTACTGCTTCTTCTTCATTTTCTTGTCTATTGCTTTGAGAACTCGGATCTAGGAAGGTAATTGAGATCTAGGCTCTGCTACCTAGTCTCTGGAGTCCTGAGATCCCAATTTACTTTTGGTTCTTCTGTGAACCCTGCTGCACTTTCCTTTCAATTTCTGTTTGAATTCTCATTGCTCCCAATTCAATTTCTGCTTTATTAATTGTGGTAATTCAATTTCTCTTTGTATAGATTCTACAATCCCAGTCCTCGAATCCCTTTTACATTCAAGCAATTTACATTCCTTGCCATTTAAGTTACTGTAATTTACATTTCTTGCACTTTAAGTTTCAGTAATTTACTTTCTTGTTCTTTAAGATTCAGCAAGTTTATTTTCCTGTCCTTTAATTTACTGCAAATTCCCCCTCTCCCTTTACATTCCAAGCAATTTAGCTTCTGTTAAATACAACCCACTCAACCAAAACTTGATTCGCTTGACTAAATCAACCACTAAACTAAAATTGCTCAATCCTTCAATTCCTGTGGGATCGACCTCACTCATGTGAGTTATTATTACTTGACGCGACCCGGTACACTTGCTGGTGAGTTTTGTGTCGGATCATTTTCCGCACATCACCAATTTCCTTAAAGCTCCGTTTTGCTTTCTCCTTTCCCTTTGGTATGTTTCCTTTTGATCCTTTAAGTCATTCTGCCTTAGAAACTCTAAAACTACTCAACACACTAATCATGGCATCGAATGGAAATAAAGGTAATTAAAATAATTAATTTTCAAAGCTTAGGAAACATGTTTTTCACGATATGACATAATAAGGGAGGGAAAGTAAAACCATGCAATTAATGTGAATAAGTAGGTGAAGGATTGTATAAATCACTCAAATTAAGCACAAAATATCTCATGAATATGGGTTTATCAACCTCCCCACACTTAAACACTAGCATGTCCTCATGCTAAATCCAAGGTAAATAAATGAGGTTAAAGTGATGGAATGCAATGCAACCTAAATTAAATGCAACTAAATGCAAATTGTTTTTACCTACTTGGTTAAAAATAAGTAAGTTCTTCAAGGCAAATATGAACTGGATTTCACTAATTCAAATTACAAAATACAATACAAATAACTTGCAAGAAGAAGATAGCTCATGAAAGCAGGGAACATAGAATTGAGCACTGAACCCTTGGTAGTGTATATCATTCTAACTTTCAAGTGTCTAGGGTCAATTCTCTCAATTCTCTACTAATCTTGCTTTCTAGAGCTTGCTCTTCATCTAACAATCAACAAAAATTTAATGCACCAATACACAAATCAAGAGGTCTTTTAAGGGTTGTAATGAGGCTAGGGTCAAGGTAGGATTGTATTTGGCTAAGTGGACTAAAATTTAAATCCTTAATTAACTGAAACTTTCCCACCTAACTTAAACAATCTATGTAATCATAATACAGCATCTAGCCATCCATTAACCATGTTTTCCACATATTCATACATTCTAATTTTAAGTACAGTACATATGCATTGCCTTCACTACTTACTTTGGGGCATTTTGTCCCCTTTTTCTTATTTGCTTTTTTTTTATGCATATGATTAATTTATTGAATGCATGAACATGTCGTAAAACATTTTTTTCACATTTTTAAAAAATTCTAACATACTCAATTCTCAAACCAGATGTTTCCAAACCCACTCTTCCCCACACTTAATTCATAAGCATTCTCACTAGTCTAAGCTAACCAAGGATTCAAATTAAGGACATTATTGTTTTTCTCTTAGAGTTAATGATGTGCTAAAATAAAGAACAAAGGGGTAAAATAGGCTCAAAATTGGTTTGCAATAGATAATGAAAAGGTTAAGGCCATATGGGTATGTAAGCTCAGTGAAACAAGGCCTCAATCATATACGTGTATGCATACATTAAACAATGGAAATATAGAATCAAGCAAGACAAAGATCACAATTTTAGAGAGAAAAACACACACCAAAAATAAAATATTGGTTGATAGAATGCAACCAATCAAATAGGCTCAAAATCTCACTGGTTTTGTGTGTTCAAGCTTTAAACTATGTTCCAAAATAATATTTCTTCAAACAAGTGTAACAAAAAATTTTATTCAAATTAGTGAAATTCTCTAAAAATTTTCTTGAAAAAGAAAATATTACTTCAACCAAGTGGTAAAATATGCAAAAAAATCAAACAAATATGCAATCAATAATGCAAATGCAATAATGAACTACAAAGAAAATTTAAACATTGGTGCTAAAATATGAAGTGACTAACCCATGGAAGTCGGTATCGACCTCCCCACACTTAAAGATTGCACCGTCCTCGGTGCATGCTGAGATGTGCAGGTGGACGGGCTGTTCCAACTGATGCTTTTCTTCAAGGATTGTGCTGATGGACTTGTTTGTCTCTCCCATGTGATCGTCTTTTGGTTCTCTTCCTAGTGGCCATCCTGAAAGAAAAAAGGGAAGAAAAGTAACCCAAAAATAAAGATAGAAATTAAAAGATGGAGTATGGTTGGGTTAATGCCAGATGAAAAGGGTCTCATTCACATGGTAGCTACAACATGTAAGAAAACAATAGAAGCCATGGCATACCAGTGGTACAGAATATGCAACAATGGGGGAGAGAGTGGGGAAGGAAAGATAATATAAATTAAAAATCAATACAAAAGTAATATAGGTATAAAAGATTGGCATTGATTTAAATAATATTACCTAACCAGAATAAAACAAGTCATAAGCACCAAGATAATACCAGAGAAGAAATAACAATTGAATAAAAACATTTGAACACCAATGGTAAAAGAATAAATTTAGAAAAATAAATATGCAATGAATGAAAGTATGCAAATAAAATAAAATAAAATGAGAGGAAAAAAGGAGGAGGAGAAGAAGAAAAAAGAAAGTGAGAAAGGAGAGAGAAGGAAGAAATTAGGATTAGAAAATAGAGGATAAGAAAATTGGCACTAATCTGGATCGATTGTGCGACGCTGGCGACGCGGTCGCGTGGGTGACGCAGTCGCATGGTGCGCGATAAGGTTGGGCGACGCGGACGTGTGGGGCACGCGATCGCGTGACTTGATTTGTGCTAGTGGCGCATGTGCAGCCTCACGGTCGCACAACTCTTTGTTCGAAACTTGGTATTGCCAAAATCCAGGGTGACGCGGTCGCGTGGTCGACGCGATCGCGCGGGTAGCCTTATTTCCAATATGACGCGGACGCGTGGGTGACGCATTCGCGTGGCAGGGCTTGTGCTGCTAGCACGGGTCCAGCCCAATTCCAGCTCAACTTTCAGCCATACACCCTTTTTACGCCGATTTCAGGTCACGCGGTCACGTGGGAGGCTATTTTTCCAAATGACGCGGACGCGTCATCGACGCATTCACATGGAGTCAATTTGTGCTAATAGCGCGCCTCCAGCCCTGCTCCTACGTAACTCTCTGTTCAATTTATTATTCTCTTATCTCCTTGCGACGCGGACACGTCGCTGATGCGGTCGCGTTGCGTGCTCGCTTTTTTTTTTTTAATCTGAAAATATGCAGAATGTAGTGTTAATATGAATGTGATGCAAAACTCCAGGTTCAATATAATAAAATAAAATAAAATAAAAACAAACAAAACGAAATAAAATTGAGAAAGAAACGATCATACCATGGTGGGTTGTCTCCCACCTAGCACTTTTAGTTAAAGTCCTTAAGTTGGACATTTGGCGAGCTCCTTGTTATGGTGGCTTGTGCTTGAACTCATCCAGGAATCTCCACCAATGTTTGTATCTCTAGTAACCTCCGAAGTCCCAGACTAAGCACGTAAAGCCCTTACGAAGCTTTAAATAGATTCTTAGGCTCCCGGGGTGACAAATGTCAGAACAGATTCCAGGATCCCAAACTTTACCTTTACACCCGTTTTTGTCTTGATCTGCATTTTTCCAGCCGGGTGAAAGGTGATCTGAATTCTCACTGCAGTGACCAAACAGCTTCCTATACCCATTCAGTTGAGCTCTATACCAACCTTTGCATTTAAACTTAAAGCTTCCAACCATAATGAACCTTGCAGGATAATTCTTACCATTGGCCATCTTCTGCCTACTCTTAATGTCACAAAGAGCTCTAAGTTGACCATCCGTCTCTAGTAGCCCATATTCAAGTGGGATTAGAAAGCTATGGGATATGAATTTTACCCACTTGAATGTTGTGAAGGATGATGGTGACTTTGGGGGAGGTATCTTAAATGAAATTGCAAGCTCCACTCCCTTGTGCTCTTCTCTGATAATTACCACCTCTTTGCAAGCCTCTTCAATTTCAACCTCTTCCTCTTGGTAGCTTTCTTCCGGTTCAATCTCCTCTTCATTGCTTTCCAAGGGCATGGGAGGTTGTACTTCTTTTTCTTGAATCTCCATCTCTTGATCAACCTCTTCCAAGTCTTCAACTATGATATGCTTTGGAGGTTGTACACCCTCCTCAACATCAATTTCAACCGTCTTGGAATGAGGCTCTATGTCTTGACTTTCCCATGGAGGTTCTGCATCTCCTAAGTCTTCAACCACTTCTTCTTCTTCTTGATCAATGACAGCTTCTTCTACTTGTTCTAGTACGAATTCATTCTCTGTCTTGTTCACTGGGGTTTCTGGTATCTCTTTCATGCTACGCTCTTCACTAGACTGTCCACATGGGGCTGTGGCTGATCCTTGTGTATTTAAGTGTCTAGAAGCCCATTGAATTAATACTTGCCCCAGTTGTTGAGTGGTTGCCTGAAATCGATCCATTGTTTCCTTGAGACGATCCTTTGCCTCTTGATGCACTCGGTTTTCATAAGTAGGATCATAATGCTCTTGGATTGATGGATATGGAGATGGTGAATATTGAAGTGGTGGTTCTTTTGAGTAATTAGGTTGGAATTGGGGTGGTTCTATATATGGTTCATATGGCTCATAAGGTGGTTGGTATGGTGGTTGAGGGTTAGGGTCATATGGAGGTGAATGGTGGAAAGGGGCTTGCGAGTATGGTGGTCTAAAGTCATGTTGATGAGGGGGTTCATAGGCATATGGTGGCGGTTGTCGATAATCAAAAGAGCGCTCACCATAGCCATCATCTTGATATGCATCACATAATGGTTATTGATAGTCCATTGGAGGTGGTTGTTGCCATGAGGGTTGATCAAATCCTTGTGGCTCCTCCCATCTTTGATTGTTCCAACCATGGTGCATGTTGTCATTATAATCTCCTCTTCCTACAACATAATTGTAACCAGACTCATAACCAAAGGGGTGAGAGTTCATGGTAGTAAGAGAAAATAAAAACAAAAATTAATAAAAAGAAAATATTTTGAAAAAGATATAATTTTTGAAAAAAAGATATGAAAATATTTTTTGAAAAAGATATGATTTTTGAAAAAGATAAGATAAGATAAAAAAAATTTAAAATAGAAATCTGAAATTTTTTTTTTGAAAAATATTTACAATAACCAATAATAAGGCACACGTTTGCAATTCCCCGGCAACGGCGCCATTTTGACGTTATGATTTTTGCCAGTAAAGAATGTCATAAAAACAGTCGCGTTGTAGATATAGTCTCTAAACCGACAAAAATCCCTTCGTACAAACATTTTGGTTGTCACAAGTAACAAACCCCTTTTTAAAATTGATAACCGATTATTGAACCTCGGGTCGTCTTCTCAAGGAATTGCAAGGGGGTATGTTCTTATTATTGGCTATGAAAAAGGTAAAATTGGGGTTTTGGAAGTAAGGTGCGAATATATTATATGACAAGTAAAATAAAATAATAATAGCTGTAAAATAAACTCTTTGCAAGGTATAAGAACTGGAGGTCCTTCCCTAGTTATCCTTATCAATTGATGAGAATTGGATTTTTCTCCCACTTTGTTAACCTCTAACTATGTAGGTAAATTAAGTGGATGGATTACAATTTTCAATCAACAATGAGTTTGATAACTCTAGAGTCACCAATTATTTAACCACAACCAAGAATGTAAAAAGCTAAATTAAAATTATAAATATCTGAAATACCTTC
Organism: Arachis hypogaea; assembly: GCF_003086295.3. Taxonomy (NCBI): domain Eukaryota; kingdom Viridiplantae; phylum Streptophyta; class Magnoliopsida; order Fabales; family Fabaceae; genus Arachis; species Arachis hypogaea. The sequence goes on from NC_092039.1 coordinate 41,892,460, forward strand.
AATTCAATTCAAAGCAGTAAAATCTAACATGGAAAATATTCATAAGCCAATTGGGCAACAGGAAAATCCAAATTATTTATATCAATAAAAAAAAGCAATCATCAATCTGAAATATCTCAAATAACATTAATTAAGAAAATCAATCTAAACATGGAACATTGAAAATAAATAAAAATAAAGAACTTGGGATTGAGAGTCACTCCTAAAACTAAGAGAAGTCCTAATCCTAATCCTAAGAGAGAGAGGAGAGAACCTCTCTCAAAACTAAATCTAAATCATGAAAAGTAAATTATGAAAAGCCCTCCTCTGAATGGATGCATTCCCCCACTTTATAACCTCTGGCCTATGCCTTCTGGACTTGGATTTGGGCCAAAAAGGGCTTTAGAACTTGCTGGGGCGTGTTCTATAATTTTCTGGTGCATGGTCTCTGTCACGTGTCCGCGTGGGTCACGCGGTCACATCATTCGGAGCTTTTCCTTGCCACACGGTTGCGTCAGTCATGCGACCGCGTCATGTGCGTTCTGCTAGAGGCGCGCGGTCGCGTCAGTCATGCGGCCGCGTCGCTGCTGATTCGTGCTTGGCACGCGATCGCGTCGTCCATGCGATCGCGTGGATACCAGTTTCCTTAAAGCTCCGTTTTGCTTTCTCCTTTCCCTTTGGTATGTTTCCTTTTTCATCCATTAAGTCATTCTGCCTTAGAAACTCTGAAACTACTCAACACACTAATCATGGCATCGAATGGAAATAAAGGTAATTAAAATAATTAATTTTCAAAGCTTAGGAAACATGTTTTTCACGATATGACATAATAAGGGAGGGAAAGTAAAACCATGCAATTAATGTGAATAAGTAGGTGAAGGATTGTATAAATCACTCAAATTAAGCACAAAATATCTCATGAAATATGGGTTTATCAGTTCCACCCTTATGTACCCACGTTAACTCCAACGTTAATTGTCTTAACGTGACCACTAATGTTGCCTTCTCAATTTTTGGCCAACGTTATTGGGACTCACTTTTCCCAATAACGTTGGCTTATACCCCTTCGCGAAAGTTATTGGGAATCACTTTTCCCATTAACATTGCTTAGTGCCTTTTATTCCTACGTTAGAGTTCACGTTAGTGTAGCTAACGTGACTCTTAACGTGGGTTTGTCTTACCTTCGAGAGCGTTAGTGACACTCACCTTTGTCAGTAACGCTCCAAATGCCCAAATTCTCTACGTTAGAACTCACGTTAACTAAGTTAACGTGGCTCTTAACGTAGTAGTGATGCCATCTTCCAACGTTAGTGACAAAAGTGAGTGTCACTAACGTTGGCGCTTTGATCTCAACTCCACGTTAACTTTCATGTTAATGGTCTTAACGTGAAAGTTAACGTAGGCAATGCTAGTTGGTCCAACGTTAGTGACAAAAGTGAGTGTCACTAACGTTGGCTTTTGTTTTCCTCTTCCACGTTAGAGTTCACATTAACTAAGTTAACGTGACTCTTAACGTGGATCATTGCCAAGTTTTCCAACGTTAGTGGTGTTCAATTTTTACCGCTAACGTTGGAAGAAAACGTTATTGGTGTTCACGTTTTCTCTTAACGTTGGAGTTCCCTTTTGCTTCTACGTTAACTACCACGTTAACTTAGTTAACGTGGTAAGTAACGTGAGCTATGGATGGCTTCGCAGGCGTTATTGGTGATCACTTTTCTCATTAACATTGTAAGCTTTTTACCATTCCACGTTAATGTTCATGTTAACTAGGTTAACGTGTATACTAACATGGTTCTTCCTTGCTTCCTTTGCCCTGAAATCAAGCAATTAAAGTGCATCAAAGCTCTAGCCAAAGTCATTAGATTATGCATCATCAATTTATCATGAAATTCTAGCAAAATTCTCATGAAATCATGCAAAGTTCACACTAGCTGCTTGAATCAAGGTGTGAGTGTATTTTCATTCAAAACTTGTCTTATTCACTAAGAAAATGCATGAAACTACCCTAAAACAGTAAAGAAAAGGTCAGTGAAACTGGCCTAGATGCCCTGGCATCACAACACCAAACTTAAAGCTTGTTTGTCCCTAAGCAAGTACTGAAGCATAAGAAGAATGAAATGAAAGAGAAAGAAGATAAAATATAAGTAGAACTCCTAGTTTATGGGGTTTCATGCATAGCAACTTAGGTTCCTCCCCTTTAGGTTTCAAGCCTTTATCAACTCCTTGGTCACTTTATTGATTGCATCCTTTGAGACTTCTTTCTTATTGATCCTTCCTTCTTTTTTTCAAGGTTTATTTTTTCCTTTTGCTAAGTGCTTTGTAAGAGGGCGACACTTTATGATAAGCTTTCAGCCAACACTCCCAAACCAGTTGGTTTAAGGTGCTAGGTGTTAAGACACCCCTAAGGACTTACTTCTTCAAGTCTCTTTCCCTCATACATACACACCACAGGCACATGGTTTGTTATTTTTCCTTTCTTGAGACCTTGGTGTCCAGCACCTCTTTGGGTTACTAAGTGTTCTGTAGCAAAGGTTACTCTTGATAGTGGACTTTCAGCTGATAATCCCGGATTAGTTAATCCAAGTTACCAAGTGATAAGGCACCCCTAAGAGCTTATTCATCCAAGTATATCCCTTGTACATAAACACCACAGACACATGCCTCAATTTTGAAACCCTTAGTGCCTAGCATTGTTTCTTATTGTGTTTCTTTCTTTTTCACTTTTATTGCTCTTCCTCTTTTCTTATTGGGATCTTATTGTTTAGTTAGTCTCAAAGGGTGTGTCTCAAACATAGAACTCAGGATAGATAGTTGCTTTCTTTCCTTATTTGGTGAACCAACTTAGCTTACTAATCATCTTACCACAAACATTCAGAATGCACTTCATAAAATAACTCCACTCTTGTTCTTTTCATAACATTTTCTTTTTGATTAACTTAAAGAGACAAGCATACAAGTAAGAAAGATGAAAGTGAACAATCAAGACATTAAGCTAGCACATTTAGATGTGAATAAAGAGGAACAAGTAAAAGATGCAGGTTCTATTCAATCATTTTTCACTTAGAGTTTTGCAGTTCGAGATGGTTTGAAACAACCTCATGATATCTTCCTTGGTATTCTCGTCCTAATATTTGCATCCCTTTCTGTTTCCTTGGATGATGGGGTATGCTCATTCCCTGAGATTGATTGAATTCCTGCAACACTATTGAAAGTTGCTTGTTCTCCAAGCACTTGGAAAAGGGTTAGCATGCATGTGTGGTTGTGAACATCAGAACTCAACTTGGTGTGTGAACACCAAACTTAGTTCTTTGCTTACTTGACAAATTGGACGCATGTAAGAACCTTGTGTGCTTTTTATTAAGAAACAACTATGAGCTAAAAAGATAATTTATATCTTAGAGGTTAAACCTCTCTCAAGTAAGTTCTCTAATTGCTAGAGGAATGCTTCATCACTAAGGGTTGCAATGCACTCTTCAGCTGGAGTTTTGGTGGAACACCAAACTTAGAGCCCTATATTCACCCTTGAATTATTTTTGGTGTGTAACACCAAACTTAGCTCCTCACACTATAGAGAATCCAACTTGAAATTTTTATTGAAAGACTTATGAAAAGAGTATTACCTCAGGTTGGGTTGCCTCCCAACAAAGCATTTTTTTTAGCGTCGCTAGCTCGACGATTCTTTCCTTTGTTGAGGTTATACTTCTGTTTGGGGATCTCCCCCACGCTGCCCAAGTAGTGTTTAAGTCTTTGTCCATTCACAGTGAACCTTCTATTTGAGTCTTCTTCCATTATTTCTATGTGTCCATAAGGTGAGACTTTTGTGACTAGAAAGGGTCCCGACCATCTTGATTTGAGTTTCCCAGGAAAGAGTTTCAGTCTAGAGTTGTAGAGAAGCACATGTTGCCCTTCTTCGAAACCTCTGGGTACCAAATTGAGATCATGTCTCCTTTCTGCTTTTTCCTTATAGATATTGGTATTTTCATAAGCTTGAGATCTAAATTCTTCCAATTCTTGAAGCTGCAGGACCCTTTTTTCACCAGCAGCAGTGCTATCTAGGTTCAGTGTTTTAAGGGCCCAGTAGGCCTTGTGCTCCATCTCTAATGGCAAGTGACAAGCCTTACCATACACCAGTTGATACGGGGACATCCCAATTGGTGTTTTGAAGGCTGTCCTGTATGCCAAAAGTGTATCATCTATCTTCTTTGCCCAGTCCTTTCTTGATATCCCCACAGTCTTTTCCAGAATCCTTTTCAACTCTCGGTTAGATATCTCTGTTTGCCCACTTGTTTAGGGATGATAAGGTGTGGCAACCTTATGCTTTACCCCATATCGCAGAAGTAGGGCTTCCAATGGTCTATTGCAGAAATGGCTCCCTCCATCACTGATGAGGGCTCGTGGGACTCAAAACTTGGTGAAGATATTCCTTCAAAGAAAGTTTATGACTACCTTGTTGTGATTAGTTGGGGTCGCCACTACCTCTACCCACTTAGATACATAGTCTACTGCCACCAAGATAAACTTGTTTGAATATGAGGGTGGGAATAGTCCCATGAAATCGAGTCCCCAAACATCAAACAGTTCAAGCTCTAGAATGTGTTGTTGTGGCATCTCATTTCTCTTGGGTAGGTTGCCAGCCCTTTGGCATTCGTTGCAGCTTCTCACGAACTCCTTAACATCTTTGAAGATAGTGGGCCAGAAGAACCCACATTGCAGCACCTTTACGGCAGTTCTTTCTCCTCCAAAGTGACCTCCATAACTAGCACTATGGCAACTCCACAGGACCCTTCGTTCTTCTTCTTTTGAGATGCACCTCCTAAGGATTCCATCTGAGCATTTCTTAAAGTGATAGGGTTCATCCCAAATGAAATACTTGGCATCATTGATGAGTTTCCTTCTTTGATATTTGTTGATTCTAGGGAGTAAGTCACCAGCTGCTTTAAAATTGGCAATATCCGCAAACCATGGTGCTTTATGAATCATCATTAGCTGCTCATTTGGGAAGAATTCATTTACACTTGTATCATGGGCATCATCCTTCTCACAAGGAATTTTGGATAGATGGTCTGCCACTTTGTTCTCCACACCCTTTTTGTCTCTAATTTCAATATTGAACTCCTGCAACAATAAGATTCATCTGATTAGTCTTGGTTTTGACTCTTGTTTGGCAAATAGATATTTGAGTGCTGTGTGATCAGTGAAAATAATAACTTTAGAGCCAATAAGATATGATCTAAATTTGTCAAATGCAAAAACTATTGCCAGCAAGTCCTTTTCGGTAGTGGTATAATTCCTTTGAGTATCATTAAGGACCTTGCTGGCATAGTATATCACATGCACCATATTTTCTTTTCTCTGCCCTAACACTACCCCAAATGCGAAATCAAATGCCTCACACATCAGTTCAAATGGTAAATTTCAATTAGGTGGGGTGATGATAGGAGCTGAGGATAGCCTCTTTTTCAAGTTTTCAAATGCTAGCATGCATTTCTCATAAAAAATAAATGGTGTATCAGACATCAGGAGATTGCTTAAGGGCTTGGCTATCTTTGAAAAATCTTTAATAAACCTTCTGTAGAAGTCAGCATGTCCCAAAAAGCTCCTAATTGCCTAGACATCACTTGGTGGAGGTAACTTTTCAATTAGCTCCACCCAAGCTCTGTGTACCTCAATGCCTTGATTAGAAACTTTATGGCCAAGAACTATTCCCTCTGTCACCATGAAATGACATTTTTCCCAGTTCAAGACTAAATTGGTTTCTTGACATCTTTTTAATACCAAGGTAAGATGGTTTAGGCAATTAGGGAAGGAATCTCCAAATACCGAGAAGTCATCCATGAAAACTTCAATGAACTTCTCTATCAATGAACCCTTATGTACCCACGTTAACTCCAACGTTAGTGGTCTTAACGTGACCACTACTGTTGCCTTCTCAATTTTTGGCCAACTTTATTGGGACTCACTTTTCCCAATAAAGTTGGCTTATACCCCTTCGCAAACGTTATTGGGAATCACTTTCCCATTAACGTTGCTTGGTGCCTTTTGTTCCTACGTTAGAGTTCACGTTAGTGTAGCTAACGTGACTCTTAACGTGGGTGTGTCTTACCTTCGAGAGCGTTAGTGACACTCACCTTTGTCACTAACGCTCCAAATGCCTAAATTCTCTATGTTAGAACTCACGTTAACTAAGTTAACGTGGCTCTTAACGTAGTAGTGATGCCATCTTCCAACGTTAGTGACAAAAGTGAGTGTCACTAACGTTGGCTCTTTGATCTCAACTCCACGTTAACTTTCATGTTAATTGTCTTAACGTGAAAGTTAACGTAGGCAATGCTAGTTGGTCCGACGTTAGTGACAAAACTGAGTGTCACTAATGTTGGCTTTTGTTTTCCTCTTCCACGTTAGAGTTCACATTAACTAACTTAACGTGACTCTTAACGTGGATCATTGCCAAGTTTTCCAACGTTAGTGGTGTTCACTTTTACCACTAACGTTGGAAGAAAACGTTATTGGTGTTCACGTTTTCTCTTAACGTTGGAGTTCCCTTTTGCTTCTATGTTAACTACCACGTTAACAAAGTTAACGTGGTAAGTAACGTGAGCTATGGATGGCTTCGCAGGCGTTATTGGTGATTACTTTTCTCATTAACGTTGTAAGCTTTTTACCATTCCACGTTAGTGTTCATATTAACTAGGTTAACGTGTATACTAACGTGGTTCTTCCTTGCTTCCTTTGCTCTAAAATCAAGCAATTAAAGTGCATCAAAGCTCTAGCCAAAGTCATGAGATTATGCATCATCAATTTATCATGAAATTCTAGCAAAATTCTCATGAAATCATGCACAGTTCACACTAGTTGCTTGAATTAAGGTGTGAGTGTATTTTCATTCAAAACTTGTCTTATTCACTAAGAAAATGCATGAAACTACCCTAAAACAGTAAAGAAAAGGTCAGTGAAACTGGCCTAGATGCCCTGGCATCATATGACAACTCCATAGGACCTCTCGTCCTTCTTCTTTTGAAATGCACCTCCTAAGGATTCCATCTGAGCATTTCTTGAAGAGATAGGGTTCATCCCAAATGAAATATTTAGCATCATTGATGAGTTTTCTTCTTTGATGTTTGTGGATTCCAGGGGGTAGGTCACCAGCTGCTTTAAAATTGGCAATATATGCAAACCAGGGTGCTTTGTGAACCAACATTAACTGCTCATCTGGGAAAAAACTCATTTACACTTGTATCATGTGTAGCGTCTTTCTCACAAGGGATTCCGGATAGATGATCTGCTACCTTATTCTCCACACCCTTTTTGTCTCTAATCTCAATGTTGAATTCCTGTAACAATAAGATCCATCTGATTAGTCTTGGTTTTGACTCCTATTTAGCAAATAGATAGTTGAGTGCTGTGTGATCAGTGAAAACAATAACTTTAGAGCCAATGAGGTAGGATCTAAATTTTTCAAATGCAAAAACTATTGCCAGTAACTCCTTTTCGGTAGTGATATAATTTTGTTGAGTGTCATTAAAGACCTTGCTGGAATAGTATATGACATGCACCAAATTTTCTTTCCTCTGTCCTAACACTGCCCCAACTGCGAAATCAGATGCATCACACATAGTTCGAATGGTAGATTCCAATTAGGTTGGTGATGATAGGAGCTGAGGATAGCATTTTTTTTCAAGTTCTCAAATGCAAGCATGCACTTCTCATCGAAGATAAATGGTGTATCAGATATAATGAGATTGCTTAAGGGCTTGGCTATCTTTGAAAAATCTTTAATAGACCTTCTATAAAAGCCAGCATGCCCCAAAAAGCTCCTAATTGCCTTAATATCACTTGGTGGAGGTAATTTTTCAATTAGCTCCACCTTAGCTCTGTCTACCTCAATGCCTTGGTTAGAAACTTTATGACCAATGACTATTCCTTCTGTCACCGTGAAGTGGCATTTTTCCCAATTCAAGACCAAGTTGGTCTCTTGACATCTTTTTAATACCAAGGCAAGATGGTTTAGGCAAATAGGAAAGGAGTCTCCGAATACTGAAAAGTCATCCATGAAAACTTCAATGAACTTTTCTATCATATCCGAGAAGATGGAAAGCATGCAGCGTTGAAAAGTTGTAGGTGCATTACATAGCCCAAATGGTGCACTATTTGGTTGTATCCTGAATAACCATCTAGAAAACAATAATATGCATGTCCTGTAAGTCTTTCCAGCATCTGATCCATAATGGGAAGTGGGAAATGATCTTTTCTTGTGGCTTCATTGTGCTTTCTGTAATCAATACACATCATCCATCCTGTGATAGTTCTTGTAAGGATCAGCTCATTTCTTTTGTTGGGTACCACAATGATTCCTCTTTTCTTGGGTACCACCTGGACTGGACTGACCCATGGGCTATCCGAAATTGGGTAGATTACTCCTCCCTGCCACAGCTTCATGACTTCCTTCTGCACCACCTCCTTCATCACTGGATTCAACCTCCTTTGGGGTTGTATGGAGGGTTTAGCATCATCTTCCAATAATATCTTATGCATGCATATGGCCGAACTGATTCCCTTCAAGTTAGCGAGTGTCCATCCAATGGCATCCTTATGCTTTTGTAGGACTTGAAGCAACTTCTCCTCTTGTTCTCGGCTGAGGGCTGAATTTATAATCACTGGATAGCTTTTATTCTCTCCTACGGGTGGGTGGCAGTACCTTTAGCTCAAGTTTGGGAGCTTATTTTCTTTCATCCTTCCCTTCTAGTGTGCCTTGAACATGCATTTCAGCTGTTGCAGCCTCTTCGCTTGATGATGATTCCTCTTCTTCTGTTAACTCCTCAAGTTCTTCTTCAAGAGTTTCTTGCACCACAGCATCCTCTGAGTCCAACCACATACATTCTCCCAATGAGTCTTGTGGGTAACTCATGGCTTTGAACACATTGAATATCATTTTCTCCTCATGTAGTCTAGGGACAATTCACCCTTTTGGACATCAATGATGGCTCCAGCAGTGGCCAAAAATGGTCTTTCCAAGATTATAGAGGTCTTAGCTCCATCCTCCATGTCCAATACTACGAAGTCTGCTGGAAAGATAAAGTCCCCCACCTTCACCAATAAATATTTTACTATTTCGTGGGGAAACTTGAATGATCGGTCTGCTAGTTGCAGGGCCATTCTTGTTGGTTTGGCCTCCTCAATCCTCATTTTCCTCATCATTGCTAAGGACATCAGATTTATGCTAACTCCTAGATCACATAAAGCCTTCTCCACTATCATTTCCCCTATGATACAAGGGATTTGGAAGCTCCCGGGATCCTTCAATTTCTGGGGCAATTTGTGCAGGATGATGGCACTGCATTCTTCGGTGAGTACCACAGTCTCATTGTTCTTCCAACTTCTCTTCTTGGTCATCAACTCCTTCAAGAACTTGGCAAAGAGTGGCGTTTGCTCTATTGCTTCAGCAAAGGGTATATTGATTTGCAGTTTCTTGAAGATTTCTAAGAATCTTGAGAATTGGTTGTCCTCTCCCTTCTTCTTTAATTGCTGAGGGTATGGGGCTTTTGAAAAGCATGGTTTTATCACTGCTCCCTCTTGATGTGACTTAGGAGTGGAGACTTGAGTTTCCTCTTGTCCCTTTTTTTCTTCATCCGAGTTCTTCTCTGGTAGTTTCTTGTGGGTCTCTCTCAATTCCTTCCCATTTCTGAGGGTGATAGCCTGACACTCCTCCCTTGGAGTTGAATTAGTGTTGCTATGAATGTTGTGTCCAGGGGCTTACTTGAATAGGTAGCCAATTTGTGTTTCAAGTTTCTTGATGGCAGCATCTTGATTCTGCATATTGGATTGCACTTCTTCCCGAAAAACTATGCTATCTTGAATTTCCTTACATATGCTTTCAAGCAGAGTCTCAATTTTTGAAAGTCTATCCTCGGTTGGTGATGGTGGGTTGAGATTCGGTGGTTGAGAAGAGTGATTAGGTGGGTGTTGATAGGATCTTTGTGAGGTATGTTGGTGAGTTGCATTGTTGTTGGGATTGTGGTTGTGGCGTCTCTAGTCTTGGCCTTGGTCTTGTTGGTTTCCCCACCCAAAGTTAGGGTGATTTCTCCATCCAGAATTGTAAGTTTTGGAGTATGGATCATGGATCTGTCTGGGTGAGTTTCCAACATAATTGGCTTATTCCCAGTCACCTTCTTCTCCTATATTCACTCCTTCTTGAGCTGGTGATGAAGTGATGACTGCTGCAACTTAGTTTTCTTCTACTTTTTTGGTTAGATCTGCTAGTTGCTTGGTGATCATCTTATTTTGGGCCAGCAATGCATCCATGTGGTTCAGCTCCATTACTCCTTGAGTGTTGCTTCTTTTAGAAGAATAGAAGTAGTCATTCTCAGCTACCGTTTCAATGACATCTATGGCTTCTTCAATGGTTTTCTTCTTGATTAGAGAGCCCCCTGATGAATGGCCTACAACCTTCTTTGACTCATAAGAAAGACCTTCATAGAAGATGTGCAATTGAACCCATTCATTGAACATGTTCGGTGGGCATCTTCTTGTTAAGTCCTTGAACCTCTCCCAGGCCTCATAGAGAGTTTCCCCATCTTGTTGCCTGAAAGTTTGCACCTCAGCCCTCAGCCTGTTGATTCTTTGAGGAGGGTAAAATCTTGCCAAAAATTTGTTCACCATATCTTCCCAATTTGTTAAGCTCTCCTTCGGAAAGGACTCCAGCCACTTGGATGCTTTGTCCCTGAGTGAAAAAAGGAACAAAAGTAGCCTATAGACATTCAGATGGACTCCATTACACTTCACAGTATCACATATTCTCAAGAAGGAGGTTAGATGTTGATTGGGGTCTTCTTGGGCACTTCCTCCAAATGAGCAGTTATTCTGAACAAGGGTGATGATCTGGGGTTTTAATTCAAAGTTGTTGGCATGTATGGTGGGCTTTTGGATACTACTTCCACAATTTCCTGGGTTTTGATTGATGTAAGAGCCTAGAACTCTCCTCTCTTGCCCAACATGATTTACAGGGCCTTCTCTGGCATGGTTGTGAGCTTCTCCTTCATGGTTATTTTCCAAGTTCTCCTCCATGTTTGTTTCAAAGCACTCTTCCTCTTCCTCAGCACCAACAATTCCTTTCCCTCTTGCTTCCCTCCTCAATATACAGAGGGTTCTCTCAGGTTCCGAATAAAAGGAAGTTGAAGCTCCACTCCTTCTCCCTGTCATACAATTAATAGAGCACACATCAAGGAATAAAATTAAGAGATTATTCTTGTTAGAGTGATTGTTAGTGTGAGTGGTGCAAATTATCAAACAGTTAGTAGGTTAGTGAACAAAATTGTAGATAATAACAAAGAAAACAATGAGGGGTGAGGGGATGAGGAAGAAACTAAAGAAACTGAAGAGAAATGACTAGATAAAATAAACAAATAAAAGAAAAATGCTCAATCTAGTGAACTTCCAACTTAATCATTGTTGATACAAAATCAATCCCAGTAACAACGCCATAAACTTGATGCACGGAAAATTGATGATGCATAATCTCATGACTTTGGCTAGAGCTTTGATGCACTTTATTTGCTTGATTTCAGGATAAAGGAAGCAAGGAAGAACCACGTTAGTACTCACGTTAATCGAGTTAACGTGACCACTAACGTAGAATGGTAAATAGCTTGCAACGTTAAGGAGAAAAGTGATCACCAATAACGCCCGCGAAGCCATCAGAAACCCACGTTAATTGCCACGTTAACTAAGTTAATGTGGTAGTTAACGTGGAAACAAAAGAAAGCTCCAATGTTAGTGGTAAACATGAACACCACTAACGTTCCTAGACTTGGCAATGAGCCATGTTAAGAGTCACGTTAACTTAGTTAACGTGAACTCTAACATGGAAGAGAGGAACAACGCCAACGTTAGTGACACTCACCGTTGTCACTAACGTTGGATCAACTAGCAATGCCCACGTTAGTGGTCACGTTAAGACCACTAACGTGAAAGTTAACGTAGATATGAGATTGATGAGCCAATGTTAGTGACACTCACCTTTGTCACTAACGTTGGAAGATGGCATTACTAGCACGTTAGTGGCCACGTTAACTTAGTTAACGTGAGCTCTAACGGGAGAGTAGGGGCACTTTGAGCGTTAGTGACAAAGGTAAGTGTCACTAACGCTCTCGAAGGTGAGACATAACCACGTTAAGAGCCACGTTAGTTACACTAACGTGAACTCTAACATAGGGACAAAGGGAATAAGACAACGTTAATGGGAAAGGTGAGTCCCAATAACGCTTGCGAAGGGTTATAAGCCAACGTTATTGGGAAAGGTGAGTCCCAATAATGCTAGCGAAGATTTACAAGGCAACGTTAGTGGTCACGTTAGTGCCACTAACTTTGGAGTTAACGTAGGCTATATGGGGTTGGAACGTTAGTGAAAATTGTGATTGCCACTAACGTTCTCGAACTCACAATGTCACTTAACGCTAACTTCACTAACGCCCATGCCTAATTGATACTTCTCTGCAAGCTGGGCCCACTAAAGATTGGAACTGCTTCAACTCAAGATCCAAAGCCCACATCTAAGACTTGAAGAACTCACTAGAAGATCAAGAGGAGTAGTATATATAGGAGTAGTTTGAACTATAGAGAAGCTTGGCACTTTGGAGAACTACTCTCTGTATATTTACTTTTCTGCACTTTTAGCTGGGATGTATTATTTTCTGCCATTTTCCATTTCTAGAGCTATGAACAACTAAACCCCTTTCATTGGGTTAGGGAGCTCTGTTGTAATTTGATGGATCAATTATAGTTTTCATTCTCTTCTTCTTTCTTCTCTTTTGATTTACTAGAAAGCTTTCGATCTTAATTCAATTGGCTAGTTGCCTTGGAAAAGAAAATCTCCATAATTGGATCTCCTCTGAGCCTTGAAAAAGGGATGAGGAGATCATGCTAGAAATGCTTTCTCATGTGGGACCAAATTGGGGTCTTGGTGGATATAGTGACATGTAATCCTCCCAACACTTTGATTTGGAAATACATGTGGTATAATCAGTAACCATACTAGATCTCTTCCCATGAGCAATTAAATCAAGGAATTGGACAATTGTTCAAGCTTAGAGAGATTGGATTACCAAGGAATTGGAATCTAATCACCTAAGATTGCCAAGGAGATCAATAGATGCATTGATTGAGGAAGAGATGAAAATGAACTTGATCCGGAGAATACAACATCTCCTGAGCCCAATGAATTCCCCATTTCTGATCTTACCCATTCTCTTTATTTTCTGTCATTTATTTTCATGCTCATTGCCCTAAATCCCCATTTAAGATTCTGCACTTTATTTTCTGCTATTTACTTTTCTGCCATTTAATTTTCTGCAATTCTCAAACTACACTCTGTTTAGCTCAACTAGCATACTCTTCTAACTAAAGTTGCTTGACCAATCAATCCCTGTGGGATTCGACCTCATTCTATTGTGAGTTTTTACTTGATGACAAATTCGGTATACTTGCCGAAGGAAAATTTGTTGAGAGACAAGTTTACGTGCATCAAGTTTATGGTGCTGTTGCCGGGGATTGATTTTGTATCAACAATGATTAAGTTGGAAGCTCACTAGATTGAGCATTTTTCCCTTATTTGTTTACTTTATTCCGTCATTTATTTTCACTTTGTTTAAATTCTTCTGCATCCTCTATACCCTCTCTGTTTTTCTTTCTTTCTTTGTTATTAGCTATAATTTTGCTCACTAACCCACTAATTGTTTGATAATTTGCATCACTCACACTAACAATCACTCTAACAAGAATAACCTCTTCATTTTATCTCTTCTTGCATGTTTTGTTAGTTGTATGGCAGGGAGAAGAGGGAGAACCTCAACTTCCTTTGATTCAGAACCTGAGAAAACCCTCTGGAGATTAAGGTGGGAAGCAAGAGGGAAAGGATTTGTTGGTGCTGAGGAAGAGGAAGAGTACTTTGAACCCAACATGGAAGAGAACTTGGAAAACAAAGCTCACAACCATGCTAGAGAAGGTCCTGCAAATCAAGCTGGGCAAGAAAGGAGAGTTCTAGGCTCCTACATCAATCCAAATCCAGGAAACTATGGAAGTAGCATCCAGAAGCCCATCATACATGCTAACAACTTTGAACTAAAACCCCAGCTCATCACCCTTGTTCAGAACAACTTCTCATTTGGAGGAAGTGCTCAAGAAGACCCCAATCAACATCTAACCACCTTCCTGAGAATTTATGACACTGTGAGGTCTAATGGAGTCCACCCGGATGTCTATAGGCTGCTGTTGTTCCCTTTTTCACTCAGGGACAAGGCATCCAAGTGGCTCAAATCTTTCCAAAGGAGAGTTTGACAAACTGGGAAGATGTGGTGAACAAATTTTTGGCAAGATTCTACCCTCCTCAAAGAATTAACAGGCTGAAAGTTGAGGTGCAGATTTTCAGGCAACAAGATGGTGAGACTCTCTATGAGGCTTGGGAGAGGTTCAAGGACTTAACAAGAAGATGCCCACCAGATATGTTCAATAAATGGGTGCAACTTCACATTTTCTATGAAGGTCTTTCCTATGAGTCAAAGAAGGCTGTAGATCATTCATCAGGGGGCTCTCTAAACAAAAAGAAAACCATTGAAGAAGCCATAGATGTCACTGAAACAGTAGCTGAGAATGACTACTTCTATGCCTCTGAAAGAAGCAACACTCGAGTAGTAATGGAGCTGAACCACATGAATGCATTGCTAGCTCAAAATAAGATTATCACCAAGCAGCTAGCAGATCTCACCAAGAAGGTGGAGGAAGACCAAGTTGCAGCAGTCATCACTTCATCACCAACTCAAGAAAGAGTGAATATAGGAGAAGAAGGTGACTGGGAACAAGCCAACTATGTTGGAAACTCACCTAGACAAATCCATGACCCATACTCCAAAACCTACAACTCTGGATGGAGAAATCACCCCAACTTTGGTTAGTGAAATCAACAAGACCAAGGTCAAGACCAGAGACGCCATAACCTCAGTTCCAACAACAATGCAACTCACCAACATACCTTACAGAGATCATATCAACACCCACCTAACCCCAATCCACCATCACTAACGGACGATAGACTTTCAAAAATTGAGACTCTACTTGAAAATCTATGTAGAGAAGTCCAAGACAACAAGGTGTTTAAGGAAGAAGTGCGAGCCAATATCAAAAACCAAGGAGAAAACATCAAGAGACTGGAGTCCCAAGTAGGGTATCTATCTCAACAAATTTCCAAACCCACTGATGGATTTCCCAGTGATACTGAGAAGAACCCAAGAAGAGAAACAAAGAAAGTAAGGTAGGAAGAATGTAAGATGATCACCACAAGTGATGAGAGGAGTATGAATGAGGTAGAACACCTCCAAGACAATCAAAAAGGAAATCAGGAAGAAAGGAGCCATGCACCTCAACCCACACTCAAGGAAGAGCTGAAGTGGAAGGAGACACTTAACCCATATGCACCCTTTCCCCAAAGGCGTAAAGGTGGTGTAGCAGGGAGAATGTATTCAAGATTCCTCGACATGTTTGCATCTCTTGATGTAAATATACCATTTATTAAAGCCCTCCAGCAAATGCCTTCCTACATAAAGTATATAAAGGAGCTGTTAGCCAGAAAGAGTTTATTGAAAGATGGACAAACAATAAAAATGAATAGGGATTGCAGTGCTCTCATTCAACCAGGGCCACCCACAAAGAGGAAGGATCCATGGAGTTTTCATATTCCATGTGCCATAGGAGAAACAATGATTGATAAAGGACTCTGTGA
This sequence comes from Arachis hypogaea, assembly GCF_003086295.3. NCBI lineage: Eukaryota > Viridiplantae > Streptophyta > Magnoliopsida > Fabales > Fabaceae > Arachis > Arachis hypogaea. Next base: position 41,908,205 of record NC_092039.1, read on the forward strand.
CCTGGGAGCGACCATCAATTTAATGCCTCTATCCCTCATGAAAAAACTTCAAATAAATGAGCTAACACCCACAGATGTAATCATTAAGTTGGTTGACAAAACTCAAAAACAGGCAATAGGAGTGGTTGAGAATATGCTAGTGAAGGTTGGGAACTACTTCCTCCCTACAGACTTTGTTTTCCTGGAAATGGATGAGAACCCCATTTACCCCATCATTCTGGGAAGGCCATTCTTAGCCACAGCCAGAGCACTCATAGATGTGGAATGAGGAGAGCTAGTGTTGAGAATACATGATGATCAGCTCACTTTCATTGTTTTCAACCTCTCACAAGAAGCAGATCATGATAACAAAGAGCTGATGGAGGAGCCAAACAAGGAAGCACAAGCACCACACATAAGGACTCCTATGGTTAACAACCAATGTGCTCAAAAGGAGCAACAACCAAGTGTAATCCAAAAGGAACCAGACCCACCAGAATCACATGAATTAGACAACAAAACCATTCTCAAAAAGGAAACCACAAGGAACAAGTTGGCATCAACGGACACAAGAAAAAAAGTCCCAAAGGGATGGAAAAAGAAGAAAATCCCTACAGAAGATATCTCGCCAGGAGTTGAAGTGGTCTCTACATACTTCCCATCTATACCACCTCACCTCCCCGCTATTCCATCCCAGCTGCCTCCAGTGTACACCATCAACAAAATCTTGTCCCTAGAGCATATGGAGCTTATCAACAAGGCCAATGGACATAGGTTCACTACAAAGGGAGAAGATTTCAAGCACTATCGGCCATCTTGACAAGGACCAAACGTCAAGCTAATGATGCTAAAGAAGTGCTTCATGGGAGGCAGCCCATGTTCTATGCCCTCTTCCTTTAATTTCTAATAGTAGTAATAAGGGAAATTTCATGGATGTTTAAATAAATTTTGACGACCAATATAGACCCCTTTACATGCAGCGTATAGTACATGATAAGTTTGGTGTTCAAGGCACATCAAGTGAGCTTGAACACACTTTATGAGGAAAAATTATTCCCCTAACTTGTTGCACCATATGATCACAAACAAGTTTGGTGTACCAGCGTTGCATGCATGGGAAATTTAGTGGTTGATTGATTTGCATTCATGGAAAGCATTTAGTCATTTAAAAACAAAAGAAAAAGATTTTTTTTTAGCTAGCTCAAACCTTAAGTTTTCCCACCAAAAATTTTAATTAACCATTTGCATTCCTTTTTTTTTAGGGAATCAAAAGGGACATTGATGGTACTTGATAGGACAATTAAGGAAGGGAGATTCGGCCACTATACCAAGGAAATCTCACACTTGTCTTCAAGGGGAATATCTTTGGAAGTGTTTGCCATGCAACATTGGGAGTTGGATAGCTTTGGAGACTGAACCAAGACCCTCATAAAAGAGGTGATCCTTGTGCTCATTCAATACCAAACCCCAACCGTCCACTATCAAACAATACCATCATCCACACCCTTCAATCATTTGCCATCTTCCTATATAAACCCCCTCACACAACCTCTCCGTACACACTTCATACTATCATTCCTCTCCCTTCCTTCTCTCGGACACACACACTTTATCCTCCACTTTACCGAAAGTTTTATACATACTCTCCTAGCCACGTCTAGTGAACCACAACCACACATCAATCATCTTGCATGGTGTCATCAAGTTCTAAGAGGCAAAAAGGAAAGGAGCCCATGGAGCAACCTCCTTTTGACGCCAGGAGATTCAAAACTACCTTCCATGAGCTTCAATATGAACGGATCAAGAACAAGAAAATATTGCCAGATTTGACATTCCAATTCAATGAGGATGAGTGCCCTAAGATCAGAGAAAAGATTGCACAGAGGGGTTGGCAAAAGCTCACCAACCTAGAGACAAAGATAAATGCAAACCTCATCAAAGAGTTCTATGCAAATGCGGTCAGAGAAGACAGTACTAGGGCACCCACCTTCAGAATTTATGTAAGAGGAACAGAGGTGGACTTCAGCCCCAACGCTATAACAAGGACTCTTCAGCTGAAATCACCACATTTTGATGAGCTTAGCTATCAAGTAAGAATAAGTAATGCTCCCAAGGAAGATGAACTTGAAGAAATTGTGAATGATATGTGTGTTATTGGGTCTGATTGGGAAAGATACTCGGATAAGAGGCCGAGGTTCATTAGGAGAGGAGACCTTATCCCAGAAGCCAAGGGATGGTTTGAGCTAGTAAGGAGGTCTATCCTTCCAGCCGTAAACAATTCTGAGGTCAATATTGCTCAAGCTACCATGGTACATTACTTAGTAAAGGGTGGAAGCATCAATGTGCATGAAATTATAGCTGAAGGGATCCAGGATTCAGCCGAGAAGAATGATCCGGGTGCTAGACTTTGGTACCCCAGCACCATCTTGAGGCTATGCATGAAAGCCAAAGTGGTATTAGAAGACAACAATCCACAATGGGTAAATCCTGGGAGGTTAGTCACGCTCCAACGCATAAATTATGTGACACCCACCCAACAGCAAAGGAGGCCTCAGATAAGGAAAAGAACAGCACAAGAAGAATCCCCCCAAGAAAAACCTCACCAAGAAGAACCCCAACAAACAGGGCACCAACAAGAAGGACAATTTGATCCAACCAATATAAATCTGTTTCACATCAAGGAAGCCATTGAGTATATGGCAAGTAGCTATATGGAGGGACAAGAACAACAACTACATGTACAAGCTCAAAGGATGTATCATCAAGAAAAACTACTCTCTAGTTGGATGGATCAATAAAGAGAGTGGCAGAAACAGCAAATGGAATTACAACAGGAGCATTACTCCCAGCTCACCCAAGCCATTAGTCAAGTGTCCAAAAGGCAAGAAAGCCAAGACAAACGCCTCCAAGAACTCAACCAACGCCAGATAGCTCAGATGAAAGCCTTCAACGAATTCAGTGTGCTCAACGAAGGAAGGCAACTCCATCGAGAAGAATTTAGCATAAACACTCAGGCTAAGTTAAACTATATGACTGGGCATATGCATAACTTGCACCCTGCCATCCCAAGTTATGAGGCAGTTCGCAAGGACTTAACAGAGGAAGAAGAGGGGAAGGTGAAACAGCAAAAGGAAGCGTTAAAGAAGAAGATGGAGGATGCCGGTTTCTGGAAAAAGCTTATAGGGAAGCGCAAGGGGAATGGAGACTCAAGCAATCAGGAGGATCCCAAGACAAGGGAACATGAGCATTCCAATAAGTGAAAGGTGGTGAAGTCCCTTCTTAGTTCTACCTTTTTCAAAGCTTTAAATAAGGAAAATCATGTATGAAATAGAACATGCTTCCATGGTAGCTTAGGATTTTTAATTCTGCATTTAAGTTTTTCATTGCTTAGGTTTATGTTTATTGAGCTTAATGTCTCTAGTGTTCACTTCCACCTTTCTTACTTGTATGCTTGTCTTTTAAGCTAATCAAAAAGAAAATGTAACGAAAAAAACAAGAGTGGAGTTATTTCGTGAAGTAGGTTCTGAATGTTTGTGGTAGGATGATTAGTAAGCTAAGTTGGTTCACCAAACAAGGAAAGAAGGCAACTATCTACCCTGAATCCTATGCTTAAAATACATCATATGAGAATAACTAAATAATAAGATCCCAATAAGAAAAGAGAAAGAGCAATAAAAGTGAAAAAGAAAGAAACACAATAAGAAACAATGCTAGGCACCAAGGGTTTTAAGATTGAGGCATGTGTCTGTGGTGTTCATGTGCAAGGGATATGCTTGGATGAATAAGTTCTTAGGGGTGCCTCATCACTTGGTAACTTGGATTAACTAATCCGGGATTATCAGCTGAAAGTCCACTATCAAGAGTGACTTTTGCTACAGAACACTTAGTAACCCAAAGAGGTGCTGGACACCAAGGTCTCAAGAAAGAAAAATAACAAACCATGTGCCTGTGGTGTGTATGTATGAGGGAAAGAGACTTGGGGGCGTAAGTCCGTAGAGGTGTCTTAACACCTAGCACCTTAAGCCAACTGGTTCGGGAGTGTTGACTGAAAGCTTATCATAAAGAGTCGCCCTCTTACAGAGCACTTAGCCAAAAGAAGAATGTAATAAACCTTGGAAAAAAAGGAAGGATCAACAATTAAGAAGTCTCAAAGGATGTAATCAAGAGAGTGACCAAGGACTTGATAAAGGCCTGAAACCTAGTAAAGGAAAGAACCTAAGTTGCTATGCATGAAACCCCATAAACCAGGAATTCTACTTCTATATTATCTTCTTGCTCTTTCATTCATTCTTCCTATGTTTTAGTACTTGCTTAGGGACAAGCAAGCTTTAAGTTTGGTGTTGTGATGCCAGGGCATCTAGGCCAGTTTCATTGACCTTTTCTTTACTGTTTTAAGGTAGTTTCATGCATTTTCTTAGTGAATAAGGCAAGTTTTGGATGAAAATACACGTACACCTTGATTTAAGAAACTATTGTGAATTTCACATGATTTCTTGAGGATTTTGCTAGAATTGAAAGATAAATTGATGATGCATAATCTCATGACTTTGGCTAGAGCTTTGATGCACTTTATTTGCTTGATTTCAGGACAAAAGATGCAAGGAAGAACCACATTAGTACTCACGTTAATCTAGTTAACGTGACCACTAACGTGGAATCGTAAATAGCTTGCAACGTTAAGGAGAAAAGTGATCACCAATAACACCCGCGAAGACATCATAAACCCACGTTAATTACCACGTTAACTAAGTTAACATGGTAGTTAACGTGGAGACAAAAGAAAGCTCCAACGTTAGCGGTAAACATGAACACCACTAACGTTCCAAGACTTGGCAATGAGCCACGTTAAGAGTCACGTTAACTTAGTTAACGTGAACTCTAACGTGGAAGAGAGGAACAACGCCAATGTTAGTGACACTCACCTTTGTCACTAACGTTGGATCAACTAGCATTGCCCACATTAGTGGTCACGTTAAGACCACTAACTTGAAAGTTAACGTAGAGCTGAGATTGATGAGCCAACGTAAGTGACACTCACCTTTGTCACTAACGTTGGAAGATGGCATTACTACCACGTTAGTGGCCATGTTAACTTAGTTAACATGAGCTCTAACATGGAGAGTAGGGGCACATTGAGCGTTAGTGACAAAGGTAAGTGTCACTAACGCTGTCGAAGGTGAGGCATAACCACGTTAAGAGCCACGTTAGTTACACTAACGTGAACTCTAACGTAGGGACAAAGGGCATAAGACAACGTTAATGGGAAAGGTGAGTCCCAATAACGCTAGCGAAGATTTACAAGGCAACGTTAGTGATGCATGAAAACTTGTCTCTCAACAAATTTTCCTTCGGCAAGTATACCGAATTGTCGTCAAGCAAAACTCACAATAGAGTGAGGTCGAATCCCACAATGATTGATTGGTCAAGCAACTTTAGTTAGAAGAATATGCTAGTTGAGCTAAACAAAATTTAGATTGAGATGAAGAAATTTAAATAATTGGAAAGTAAATAACAGAAATTAAAGTGCAGAATCTTAAATGAGGATTTGGGGTAATAAGCATGAAATTAAATGGCAGAAAGTAAAGAGAATGGGTAAGATCAAAATTGGGGAAATCATTGGGTTCAGGAGATGTTGCATTCTCCGGATCAAGTTCATTCTCATCTCTTCCTCAATCAATGCATTCATTGATCTCCTTGGCAATCTTAAGTGATTGGTGATGATTAGATTTTTGATGGCATAGAAATTCACTAATGAAATCTCGTTGTAAAGTATAGTTTCTAAACCAAGCAATAATCCTTTCATACAAAAGATTGTTTGTCACAAGTAACAAACCCCTAAATTTATAAACCGAAGTATTGAACCTCGGATCGTTCTCTCTAGGATTTACAATAAAGTGTCTTGTTATTGGTTGTGAGTTATATTTGGGGTTTTTAAGATTTTAGACAAGAAATATAAATGGCAAAGAAAATAAACTAACAACTAGCAAAGCTCTTGGCAAGATATGAGAACTAGAAATCCTATCCTAGTTATCCTCCTCAATTTTGATAACAAATTATCCATTACTCCCACTTAGTTAACCTCTAACCATGGAGGAAAGTCAAGTGGATGAATAAATTTGATTCCTCAAGTCCTAATCAACTCCTAAAGGAAAGACTAGCTTTAGAGGCATTCAAATCAATTAGCAACTTCTAATTATCAATCAACAAAGGAATTAGACAACTCAAGAGTCACTAATTACTCTACCTAGGCCAAGAGGAAGAAAACCCACACTAAAATCCAACCAAGCATTTCATCAAACACTTGGAAGGCACAAAAGAAAAGTATAGTAAATTGACAACAAGAATGAAATCTAACAACAATTATTGAAAGGAATTAACAACAACAATTAAAAGAAACACATTTATTATCAATTACCTTGAATTGAATGGAAAGAGAGTAGAAGAAACAACAGTAGATCTACAACAAAACACAAGAACAACATAAAAGAGATTACAACTAAAGAATGGAAGAAGAATGAATGTAACTACAAGGAATTGAGAAGATAGAAGTAGAAGAAGATGAATTAAAATCTAGATCTAAGAACTAAACCTAATCCTAATCCTAATCCTAGAGAGAAGTGAGAGCTTCTCTCTCTAAAACTAACTCCAACTACTAAACTAAGCTAAACTATGACTAATGGTAACTAACTTCCTCATCCCTCTTCAATCCTTGGCTTAAATAGCATCAGAAATGAGTTAGATTGGGCCCACAAGGCTTTAGAATTCGCTGGCCACGTATTGCTTTAAGTGGATCATATGGCAGCAACGACGCGTGCGCGTACAGTGCACGTGCGCGTCACCATATGTGTAGCAACTATGGCAAATCTTATATCATTTCGAAGCCCTGGATATTAGTGGTGGACAAAATTGTGATCATCAATAGTGGCTCCAATGACTTGGTAGCTCTCACACGTGAATTACACTTAGTCACAACACCGCACAACTAACCAGCAAGTGCACTGGGTTGTCCAAGTAATACCTTACGTGAGTAAGAGTCGATCCCACGGAGATTGTTGGTATGAAGCAAGCTATGGTCATCTTGTAAATCTTAGTCAGGCAGATAATAATTGGTTATGGGAAATATAAAGAGATACTTGCTTAAATAATAAAGGATAGAAATACTTATGTAAATTAATGACAGGAATTTCAGATAGGTGCATGGAGGTGTTATGATCCTTCCGAATCTCTACTTTCTTATTACATTCATCCAATCCTTCTTACTCCTTTCCATGGCAAGCTGTATGTAGGGCATCACCGTTGTCAATGGCTACTGATGAGCGGATAATTTATACGCTTTTTGGCATTGTTTTTAGTATGTTTTTAGTATAATCTAATTAGTTTTTAGTATATTTTTAGTAGTTTTTAGTTAAAATTCACTTTTCTGGACTTTACTAGGAGTTTGTGTGTTTTTCTGTGATTTCAGGTATTTTCTGACTGAAATTGAGGGTTATGAGCAAAAATCTGATTCAGAGACTGAAAAGGACTGCAGATGCTGTTGGATTCTTACCTCCCTGCACTCGAAGTGGATTTTGTGGAGCTACAGAAGCCCAATTGGCGCGCTCTCAACGGCATTGAAAAGTAGACATCCTGGGCTTTCCAGCAATGTATAATAATCCATACTTTGCCCGAGATTTGATGGCCCAAACCGGCATGGCAAAACAGCCTCAGAAATTCCAGCGTTTAACGCTGGAACTGGCATAAAACTTGGAGTTAAACGCCCAAACTGGCATGAGAACTGGCGTTTAACTCCAGAAAACGTCTCTACACATAAAAGCTTCAATGCTCAGCCCAAGCACACACTAAGTGGACCCAGAAGTGGATTTTTACGTCATTTACTCATTTCTGTATACCCTAGGTTACTAGCTTACTATTAATAGGATCTTTTGACATTGTATCTGTACCTCATGACATTTTACACGTTTCTCATTGTATCTTCTACAGCATGAGTCTCTAAACCTCATGGTTGGGGGTGAGGAGCTCTGCTGTGTCTTGATGGATTAATGCAATTACTACTGTTTCTCATTCAATCATGCTTGCTTCCATTCTAAGATAACACTTGTTCTTAACCCGGATGAATGTGATGATCCGTGACAATCATCATCATTCTCAACTATGAACGCGTGCCTGACAACCACCTCCGTTCTACCTTAGATTAAGTAGTTATCTCTTGGATTCTTTAATCGGAATCTTCGTGGTATAAGCTGGAACTAATGGCGGCATTCAAGAGAATCCGGAAGGTCTAAACCTTGTCTGTGGTATTCTGAGTAGGATTCAATGATTGAATGACTGTGACGTGCTTCAAACTCCTAGCAGGCGGGGCGTTAGTGACAGACGCAAAAGAATCGCTGGATTCTATTCCGGCCTGACCGAGAACCGACAGATGATTAGCCATGCTGTGACAGAGCATAGGAATATTTTCACTGAGAGGATCGGAGGTAGCCACTGACAATGGTCAAACCCTACATACAGCTTGCCATGGAAGGAGCCTTGCGTGTTTGATGAAGAAGACAGTAGGAAAGCAGAGATTTAGAAGATGGAGCATCTCCAAAACCTCAACCTATTCTCCATTACTGCAAAACAAGTAACCATTTCATGTTCTTTTATTTTTTTTCGCAATCAATCCTGATAATTTCTGATATCCTGACTAAGATTTACAAGATAACCATAGCTTGCTTCAAGCCGACAATCTCCGTGGGATCGACCCTTGCTCACGCAAGGTATTACTTGGACGACCCAGTGCACTTGCTGGTTAGTTGTGCGGAGTTGCAAAAGTGTGATTGCAATTTCGTGCACCAAGTTTTTGGCGCCGTTGCCGGGGATTGTTCGAGTTTGGACAACTGACGGCTTATCTTGTTGCTTAGATTAGGACTGTTTTATTTTTGTTGGTTTAGAGTCTTTTATTTGAGTCTAGTTCATATTCTAAGTTTGGTGTCCTCTTTGTGTTTTTCCCTTAAAAAATTTTCGAAAATTAGTGTTTGATTTTCTAAAAATTTTAAGTTTGGTGTCTTTTTGTTGTTTTTCTCTTTCCCCTTTTCAAAAATCAAATCTTTTTCATAAAAATTTTTCAATCATATCTTTCTAATTGCTGTTTTCAAAATCTTTTTGATCAACTAATTGATTCAGTTCTCAATTTGCTTTGATCTTATTTTCTTTTTGATTTTCGAATTTTCACTTTAATTTTCTTTTGTTTATTTTATTTTTTTTCGTTTAATTCAAAAAAAAAAAAAACAAAATATATCTATTTGCAATCCATTATGGATCTAAGTGGGATTGATCAGTCCAAAAGGACTCTGGGGTCATATGCTAACCCCATTACAGCTGCATATGGGAGTAGCATATGTACACCTCCCATCAAAGCAAGCAGCTTTGAGCTAAATCCTCAACTCATTATCATAGTGCAGCAAAATTGCCAGTATTCTGGTCTTCCACAGGAAGAACCTACTGAGTTTCTGGCACAGTTCTTACAAATTGCTGACACAGTACATGATAAAGAGGTGGATCAGGATGTCTACAGACTATTACTGTTTCCATTTGCTGTAAAAGATCAGGCTAAAAGGTGGTTGAATAACCAACCTACAGCAAGCATAAAGACATGGAAACAGTTATCAGACAAATTCCTGAATCACTTTTACCCTCCAAAAAGGATGACACAGCTAAGGCTAGACATCCAAGGCTTAAAACAAGAGGATAATGAATCCCTTTATAATGCCTGGGAGAGGTATAGAGGTATGCTAAGGAAATGCCCCTCTGAAATGTTCTCAGAATGGGTACAGTTAGACATCTTTTACTATGGGCTTACAGAAAAAGCTCAGATGTCCTTAGACCACTCAGCTGGTGGATCTATACACATGAGGAAGACAATTGAAGAAGCTCAAGAACTCATAGACACTGTTTCTAGAAACCAATATTTATACTCTAGCAATGAGTTCTCTCCAAAAGAGGAAGTCATGGCAGTAGTCACTGACCCTAGTCCTCAAGAACAAATAATTGAGCTTAATCAACAATTGCTCCTGATGACAGAACAGTTAGCAGACTTTAAAGAGATGCTCCATGAAACCAAAGTTGCTAACAAGAGCATAGAACTGCAGTTGAAGCAAGCAAAACAGCAAATATCCAAACAGATAACAGAGGAATGTCAGGCAGTTCAACAGAGGAGTGGGAAGACACTGAATAACACTGCTCAGAAGAGCAAAAAGCCAAACAAGGAACAATTGACAGAGGACAACCAAACCACTGTGCAAAATCCCTCTGAGGACAGTAAGAGCCCAGAGAGGAATGTTATTGGCGTTCAAACGCCAGAAAGGGAAGGAAAGCTGGCGTTAAACGCCCATTCCTTACCCAGTTCTGGCGTTCAAACGCCAGAAAAGGGGGAAAAGTTGGCGTTAAACGCCCATTTTCCACCCAATCCTGGCGTTCATACGCCAAGGGATGATCAAACACCTGAAAGTTCTGACAGTAATCCCTCTAACAAGGCTTCTTCAACCCGCTCTGTAAGGAATAAACCTGCAGCATCTAAGGTTGAAGAATATAAAGCCAAGATGCCTTATCCTCAAAAACTCCGCCAAGCGGAACAGGATAAGCAATTTGCCCGCTTTGCAGACTATCTAAGGACTCTTGAAATAAAGATTCCGTTTGCAGAGGCACTTGAGCAAATACCTTCTTATGCTAAGTTCATGAAAGAAATCTTAAGCCATAAGAAGGATTGGAGAGAAACTGAAAAAGTGTTTCTCACTGAAGAATGCAGTGCAGTCATTCTAAAAAGCTTACCAGAAAAGCTTCAAGATCCAGGAAGCTTTATGATACCATGCACATTAGAAGGTGCCTGCACCAAGACAGCCTTATGTGATCTTGGAGCAAGCATCAATCTAATACCTGCATCCACTATCAGAAAGCTTGGGTTGACTGGAGAAGTCAAACCAACCCGGATATGCCTCCAACTTGCTGATGGCTCCATTAAATATCCATCAGGCATAATAGAGGATATGATTGTCAAGGTTGGGCAATTCGCCTTTCCAACTGACTTTGTGGTGCTGGAAATGGAGGAGCACAAAAGTGCAACTCTCATTCTAGGAAGACCTTTCCTAGCAACTGGACGAACTCTCATTGATGTACAGAGAGGGGAAGTAACCCTGAGAGTCAATGAGGATGAGTTCAAGTTGAATGCTGTAAAAGCTATGCAGCATCCAGACACACCAAATGACTGCATGGGCGCTGACATTATTGACTCTCTGGTAGAAGAGATCAATATGACTGAAATCCTAGAATCAGAGCTTGAGGACATCTTCAAAGATGCTCAACCTGATCAAGAAGAATCAGTGGAAACAAAGGAATTTTCGAAAATTCCTCAGGAAGGGGATAAGCCTCCCAAACCTGAACTCAAACCACTACCACCATCCCTGAAGTATGCATTTCTGGGAAAAGGTGACACTTTTCCAGTGATTATAAGCTCTGCTTTAAATACACAGGAAGAGGAAGCACTGATTCAAGTGCTAAGGACACACAAGACAGCTCTTGGGTGGTCCATAAGTGATCTCAAGGGCATTAGCCCAGCTAGATGCATGCACAAGATCCTGTTGGAGGATAATGCCAAACCAGTGGTCCAACCACAAAGGAGGCTAAATCCAGCCATGAAGGAGGTGGTGCAGAAAGAGGTCACTAAATTACTAGAGGCTGGGATTATTTATCCTATTTCTGATAGCCCCTGGGTGAGCCCTGTCCAAGTTGTCCCCAAAAAGGGAGGCATGACAGTGGTTCATAATGAAAAAAATGAACTGGTTCCTACAAGAACAGTCACAGGGTGGCGTATGTGTATTGACTACAGAAGGCTCAATACAGCCACCAGAAAGGATCATTTTCCTTTACCATTCATAGACCAAATGCTAGAAAGACTAGCTGGTCATGATTATTACTGCTTTTTGGATGGCTATTCAGGCTACAACCAAATTGCAGTAGACCCTCAGGACCAAGAGAAAACAGCATTTACTTGCCCTTCTGGCGTGTTTGCCTACAGAAGGATGCCTTTTGGTCTGTGCAATGCACCTGCAACCTTTCAAAGGTGCATGCTCTCTATCTTCTCAGATATGGTAGAGAAATTTCTGGAAGTCTTCATGGATGACTTTTCAGTATATGGAGATTCATTTAGCTCCTGTCTTAATCACCTAGCACTTGTCCTGAAAAGATGCCAAGAGACTAACCTGGTTTTAAACTGGGAGAAATGTCACTTTATGGTGACTGAAGGAATTGTCCTTGGGCACAAAATTTCAAGCAAGGGAATAGAGGTGGATAAGGCAAAGGTAGAGGTAATTGAAAAATTACCACCACCTGCCAATGTTAAGGCAATCAGAAGCTTTCTGGGGCATGCAGGATTCTACAGAAGGTTCATAAAGGATTTTTCAAAAATTGCAAAACCTTTGAGTAACCTGCTAGCTGCTGACACACCATTTGTGTTTGACACACAATGTCTGCAGGCATTTGAGACCCTGAAAGCTAAGCTGGTCACAGCACCAGTCATCTCTGCACCAGATTGGACATTGCCATTTGAACTAATGTGTGATGCCAGTGACCATGCCATTGGTGCAGTGTTGGGACAGAGGCATAACAAGCTTCTGCACGTCATTTACTATGCCAGCCGTGTTCTGAATGACGCACAGAAGAACTACACAACCACAGAAAAAGAGTTACTTGCAGTGGTCTATGCCATTGACAAGTTTAGATCCTATCTAGTGGGATCCAAAGTGGTTGTGTACACTGACCATGCTGCTCTTAAATACTTACTCACGAAGCAGGATTCAAATCCCAGGCTTATCAGATGGGTATTGCTTCTGCAAGAGTTTGATATAGAAATAAGAGACAGAAAAGGGACAGAGAACCAAGTAGCTGATCATCTGTCCCGAATAGAACCAGTAGCTGGGGCGTCCCTCCCTTCTACTGAGATCTCTGAGACTTTCCCAGATGAGCAACTCTTTGCCATTCAGGAAGCTCCATGGTTTGCAGATATTGCAAATTATAAAGCTGTGAGGTTCATACCCAAAGAGTACAGCAGCGTGCAAAGAAAGAAATTAATTTCAGATGCCAAGTACTACCTCTGGGATGAACCATATCTCTTTAAGAGATGTGCTGACGGAGTGATCCGCAGATGTGTACCCAGAGAAGAAGCACAAAGGATCCTATGGCACTGCCATGGATCACAGTATGGAGGACACTTTGGAAGTGAGCGAACAGCCACTAAAGTCCTCCAATGTGGCTTCTACTGGCCTACTCTCTATAAAGATTCCCGAGAGTTTGTGCGTAACTGTGACAGTTGCCAAAGAGCCGGTAACCTGCCTCACGGATATGCCATGCCTCAACAAGGGATATTAGAGATAGAATTGTTTGATGTATGGGGAATTGACTTCATGGGGCCATTCCCACCATCATACTCAAACACTTACATTCTGGTGGTGGTGGACTATGTATCTAAGTGGGTAGAAGCAATTGCTACACCCACTAATGATACCAAGACCGTGCTGAAATTCCTCTAGAAATACATCTTCAGCAAGTTTGGTGTTCCCAGAGTACTAATCAGTGACGGGGGCACTCATTTCTGCAACAGACAGCTATACTCTGCTATGGTTAGATACGGAATTAGCCACAAAGTGGCAACTCCGTATCATCCACAGACAAATGGACAAGCTGAGGTCTCTAACAGAGAGCTAAAAAGAATCCTGGAACGGACTGTGATGGCCCGAAGAAAGGACTGGGCAAAGAGCTTGGATGATGCTCTGTGGGCATACAGAACAGCATTCAAGACTCCTATAGGAACCTCTCCATACCAACTGGTGTATGGGAAGGCTTGTCACCTGCCCGTGGAACTGGAACATAAAGCCTACTGGGCAACCAGATTCCTAAACATGGATGCACAGTTAGCTGGTGAAAGAAGATTGCTCCAGCTAAATGAGCTAGAGGAGTTCAGACTCAATGCCTTTGAAAATGCAAAAATTTATAAAGAAAAGGCAAAGAAATGGCATGACAAGAAGTTGTCAACCAGAGTCTTTGAGCTAGGACAAAAAGTTCTGCTCTTCAACTCTAGGCTCAAATTGTTTCCAGGAAAACTTAAATCCCGGTGGAGGGGTCCGTATGTGATTACAGGAGTGTCACCATATGGATATGTTGAGCTTCAAGATATTGATTCTGACAAAAAGTTCATTGTTAATGGACAGAGAATCAAGCATTATCTTGAAGGTAATTTTGAGCAGGAATGCTCAAAACTGAGACTTGAGTGATTCTCAGTGAAGGTCCAGCTAAAGACAGTAAAGAAGCGCTTGCTGGGAGGCAACCCAGTCATTAGGAAGTTATATGTTTTGTTTTTACAAAGGCAAGTATCAAAAATGAAGGAATTCACAGAGTTACAGAAGGATTCAGCTCAAAAAGCAGAGAAAAAGAGCTTACTGGCGAAAAAATGCCAGTAAGGGGCATTTTGGGCGTTAAACGCCAGAATGGGTATCATTCTGGGCGTTTAACGCCAGGAATGGTGCCATTTTGGGCGTTAAACGCCAGAATGGGCACCATTCTGGGCGTTTAACGCCAGGTGTGCAGCATCCTGGGCGTTCAGAAAAACGCCCAGTGATAAAGGAATTCTGGCGTTTAACGCCAGCCAAGGCACCTGGCTGGGCGTTAAACGCCCAAAAGGGGCATCAAATGGGCGTTAAACGCCAGAATGGGGGCCATTCTGGGCGTTTAACGCCAGAAAGGTGGGGGGACCACAATTCTATTTTCAAATCAAATTTTTTTTCAAACTTTCCTTTTCTTACCCATACTTTTCTACAAAAACATATTTCAATCTCTCATCATTCACTTTCAAATTTTCAAAAATTTAAAATCATTCTTCAAATCTCTCAAATCATTCCCAAATTTTGTTCAAAAACTCACCCTTCTCTCAATTTCTTTCCATATCTTCTCAAATCTCTTTTCAAATTTTTCTTTTTTTCGAAAATCTCTCCCCCCCCACTTTATAAATACACGTTTGACCCCCTCATTCCCCACACCATTCGAATTTCCTCTTCCTCTCTCTCTTCTTTCCTTTCTTTTGCTTGAGGACAAGCAAACCTCTAAGTTTGGTGTGCTTTTCCATGATCACTAAGCCAAGATTCATCAAGATCATGGCTCCTAAGGGAAAACAAACTAATTTAAGAGGAAAGAAAGAGAATAATCCAAAGAATCTTTGGAATCAAGAGAAGTTCTTAACCAAAGAACATGAAGACCATTATCACAAAATAATGGGTCTGAGGTTAGTGATCCCAGAAGTTAAATTTGATCTGAAAGAAGATGAATATCCAGGGATCCAAGAGCAAATTCGAAACAGAGGATGGGAAGTTCTAACCAATCCTGAAATAAAGGTTGGAAGGAACATGGTTCAGGAATTCTACTCTAATCTGTGGCTAACAGATAAGCAGAGAATGACTGGAACTGCTTACCATACCTACAGAACCATGGTCAGAGGGAAAGTTATGTACTTCCATCTGGACAAAATAAGAGAAATCTTCAAACTACCTCAACTGCAAGATGATCCTGAATCCTTTAATAGGAGGATGGTGAGAGCAAATAAAGGGTTGGATCAAGTTCTAGAGGACATATGCCTCCCTGGAACTAAGTGGATAACCAATTCAAAGGGTGTCCCAAACCAACTCAAGAGGGGAGACCTCAAACCAATTGCAAGAGGTTGGCTAGACTTTATTGGGCATTCCATATTGCCCACTAGCAACCGTTCTAAGGTCACCATCAAGAGAGCAGTGATGATTCATTGCATTATGCTTGGAAAAGAAGTGGAGGTCCATCATGTGATTGCTTGTGAGATCTACACAATTGCAAATAAGAATTCCACTGAAGCCAAATTGGCTTACCCAAGCTTGATCTCCTTGCTCTGTAAAGAGGCTGGGGTGAAGATGGGAGTAGATGAGTTCATACCCATTGAACACCCAATCACCAAGAAGTCAATGGAAGGACAAATGCAAGACAACTCTATCAAGAGGAGGGCGTAGGAATTCCTCTCTGAATTCCCAAGAATTGACTACTGGACCAGCCTAGAAGCATCTATCACCAAGTTGCAAGAGACTATGGAGCAACTGAAGGAAGAACAGCAGAATCAGAACTGCATGCTCTGCAAATTGCTGAAGGAACAAGAGAAGCAGGGGCATGAACTCCAAGAGTTTAAACGCCAAAAGCTCTCCTCTCAAGTTGAGGGAGCATCCACTTCTCAAAATCAAGGTTGTTGAGTCCTAACTCTGTGAAAACCTCTATCATTAGGAGCCTATTTTTTTTTCTTTTGCGTTTTTTTTCTTTTGTTTTGTTCTCTATTTTTATTTTTTTTTTAGTCTCATCTTATATCTATCTTTGAGAATTGTTCTTAATTCATAATTAATAAAATTGAAATTTTATGCCTTAAAGCTATAAATGTCCTATGAATCCATCACCTCTCTTAAATGAAAAATGCTTTAATCACAAAAGAACAAGAAGTACAGGATTTCGAAATTTATCCTTGAAACTAGTTGAATTAGCTTGATGTGGTGACGATACTTTTTGTTTTCTGAATGAATGCTTGAACAGTGCATATGTCTCTTGAATTTGTTGTTTTGAGAATGTTAAAATTGTTGGCTCTTGAAAGAATGAGGAAAAGGAGAACTATTATTGAGGATCTAAAAAATCATTAGATTGATTCTTGAAGCAAGAAAAAGCAGTGGATACAAAAAAAAAATTTTGAAAAAAAAAGAGAGAAAAGAAAAAGAAAGAAATAAAGTTGTGATCCAAGGCAAAAAGAGTGTGCTTAAGAACCCTGGACACCTCTAATTGGGGACTCTAGCAAAGCTGGGTCACAATCCGAAAAGGTTCACCCAATTATGTGTCTGTGGCATGTTTGTATCCGGTGGTAATACTGGAAGACAGAGTGCTTTGGGCCACAGCCAAGACTCATACACTAGCTATGTTCAAGAATCATTATACTTAACTAGGAGAATCAATAACACTATCTGAGTTCTAAGTTCCTATAGATGCTAATCATTCTGAACTTCAAAGGATAGAGTGAGATGCCAAAACTGTTCGGAGGCAAAAAGCTACTAGTCCCGCTCATCTAATTGAAGCTAAGTTTCCTTGATATTTTGGAGTCTATAGTATATTCTCTTCTTTTTATCCTATTTTGATTTTCAGTTGCTTGGGGACAAGCAACAATTTAAGTTTGGTGTTGTGATGAGCGGATAATTTATACGCTTTTTGGCATTGTTTTTAGTATGTTTTTAGTATAATCTAATTAGTTTTTAGTATATTTTTAGTAGTTTTTAGTTAAAATTCACTTTTCTGGACTTTACTAGGAGTTTGTGTGTTTTTCTGTGATTTCAGGTATTTTCTGACTGAAATTGAGGGTTCTGAGCAAAAATCTGATTCAGAGACTGAAAAGGACTGCAGATGCTGTTGGATTCTGACCTCCCTGCACTCGAAGTGAATTTTCTGGAGCTACAGAAGCCCAATTGGCGCGCTCTCAACGGCATTGGAAATTAGACATCCTGGGCTTTCCAGAAATGTATAATAGTCCATACTTTGCCCGAGATTTGATGGCCGAAACCGGCATGGCAAAACAGCCTCAGAAATTCCAGCGTTTAACGCTGGAACTGGCATAAAACTTGGAGTTAAACGCCCAAACTGGCATGAGAACTGGCGTTTAACTCCAGAAAACGTCTCTACACATAAAAGCTTCAATGCTCAGCCCAAGCACACACTAAGTGGACCCAGAAGTGGATTTTTACGTCATTTACTCATTTCTGTATACCCTAGGTTACTAGCTTACTATTAATAGGATCTTTTGACATTGTATCTGTACCTCATGACATTTTACACGTTTCTCATTGTATCTTCTACAGCATGAGTCTCTAAACCTCATGGTTGGGGGTGAGGAGCTCTGCTGTGTCTTGATGGATTAATGCAATTACTACTGTTTCTCATTCAATCATGCTTGCTTCCATTCTAAGATAACACTTGTTCTTAACACGGATGAATGTGATGATCCGTGACAATCATCATCATTCTCAACTATGAACGCGTGCCTGACAACCACCTCCGTTCTACCTTAGATTAAGTAGTTATCTCTTGGATTCTTTAATCGGAATCTTCGTGGTATAAGCTAGAATTGATGGCGGCATTCAAGAGAATCCGGAAGGTCTAAACCTTGTCTGTGGTATTCTGAGTAGGATTCAATGATTGAATGACTGTGACGTGCTTCAAACTCCTAGCAGGCGGGGCGTTAGTGACAGACGCAAAAGAATCGCTGGATTCTATTCCGGCCTGACCGAGAACCGACAGATGATTAGCCATGCTGTGACAGAGCATAGGAATATTTTCACTGAGAGGATGGGAGGTAGCCACTGACAATGGTGAAACCCTACATACAGCTTGCCATGGAAGGAGCCTTGCGTGTTTGATGAAGAAGACAGTAGGAAAGCAGAGATTTAGAAGATGGAGCATCTCCAAAACCTCAACCTATTCTCCATTACTGCAAAACAAGTAACCATTTCATGTTCTTTTATTTTTTTTCGCAATCAATCCTGATAATTTCTGATATCCTGACTAAGATTTACAAGATAACCATAGCTTGCTTCAAGCCGACAATCTCCGTGGGATCGACCCTTGCTCACGCAAGGTATTACTTGGACGACCCAGTGCACTTGCTGGTTAGTTGTGCGGAGTTGCAAAAGTGTGATTGCAATTTCGTGCACCAGCTACATCCCATTCTCTTAGTGAAAATGGTCCAAATGCTCTGTCACAGCACGGGTAATCATCTGTCGGTTCTCAATCAGGTTGGAGTAGAATCCAGTGATTCTTTTTCGTCTGTCACTAACGCCCACCCTTCAAGAGTTTGAAGCTCGTCATAGTCATTCAATCCCGGAATCCTACTCGGAATACCACAGACAAGGTTAGACTTTCCGAATTCCTATGAATGCCGCCATCAATTCTAGCTTATACCACGAAGATTCTGATAAAGGAATCCAAGAGATATGCGCCCGGTCTAAGGTAGAACGGAAGTGGTTGTCAATCACGCGCGTTCATCGGTGAGAATGATGATGAGTGTCACGGATCATCACATTCATCAAGTTGAAGTGCAACGAATATCTTAGAACAGGAATAAATCGAATTGGATAGAAAATAATAGTAATTGCATTAAAACTTGAGGTATAGCAGAGCTCCACACCCTTAATCTATGGTGTGTAGAAACTCCACCATTGAAAATACATAAGTGAAAGGTCCAGGCATGGCCGAATGGCCAGCCCCCATGATATGAGAACTAAACGTCCCAAGATGTCTAATACAATAGTAAACTATCCTATTTATACTAGACTAGCTACTAGGGTTTACAAGAATAAGTAATTGATGCATAAATCCACTTCCAGGGCCCACTTGGTGTATGTTTGGGCTGAGCTTGATCTATCCATGAGCTGAGGCTTCTTTTGGAGTTGAACGCTAAGTTGTAACATGTTTTGGGCGTTCAACTCCGGTTCGTGACATGTTTCTGGCGTTTGACTCCAGACAGCAACATGGAACTGGCGTTGAGCGCCAGTTTACATCATTTAATCTCGAATAAAGTATGGACTATTATATATTTCTGGAAATCCCTAGATGTGTACTTTTCAAAACCGTTGAGAGCGCGCCATTTGGAGTTCTGTAGCTCCATAAAATCTATTTTGAGTGCAGGGAGGTCAGATTCCAACAGCATCAGTAGTCCTTTGTCAGCCTCCTATCAGAGTTTTGCTCAGGTCCCTCAATTTCAGCCAGAAAAAACCTGAAATCACAGAAAAACACACAAACTCATAGTAAAATCCAGAAATGTGAATTTAGCATAAAAACTAATGAAAACATCCCTAAAAGTAGCTTGAACCTATTAAAAACTACCTAAAAAGAATGCCAACAAGCGTATAAATTATCCGCTCATCACAACACCGAACTTAAATTGTTGCTTGTCCCCAAGCAACTGAAAATCAATTAGGATAAAGAGAAGAGAATATACTATAAATTCCAAAATATCAATGAATATTAATTCTAATTAGATGAGCGGGTCTTGTAGCTTTTTGCTTCTGAATAGTTTTGGAATCTCACTTTTTCCTTTGAAGTTCAGAATGATTGGCATCTCTAGGAACTTAGAATTTTGGATAGTGTTATTGATTATCCTAGTTAAGTATGTTGATTCTTGAACACAGCTACTTTTATGAGTCTTGGCCGTCGCCCTAAGCATTTTGTTTTCCAGTATTACCACCGGATACATAAATAACACAAATACATGACTGGGTGAACCTTTTCAGATTGTGACTCAGCTTTGCTAGAGTCCCCGGTTAGAGGTGTCCAGAGCTCTTAAGCACACTCTTTTTGTTTTGGATCATGACTTTAACCACTCAGTCTCAAGCTTTTCACTTGGACCTGCATGCCACAAGCACATGGTTAGGGACAGCTTGATTTAGCCGCTTAGGCCAGGATTTTATTTCCTTGGGCCCTCCTATCCATTGATGCTCAAAGCCTTGGATCCTTTTTACCCTTGCCTTTTGGTTTTAAGGGCTATTGGCTTTTTCTGCTTGCTTTTTTTCTTTTTCTTTCTAAATTTTTTTTCGCCTCTCTTTCTTTTTTCGCAAGCTTTTGCTATTCACTGCTTTTTCTTGCTTCAAGAATCAATTTCATGATTTTTCAGATTGTCAATAACATTTTTCTTTGTTCATCATTCTTTCAAGAGCCAACAATTTTAACATTCATAAACAACAGATCAAAAATATGCACTGTTTAAGCATCCATTCAGAAAACAAAAAGTATTGTCACCACATCAATATAATTAAATTAAATTCAAGGACAATTTTCAAAATTCATGTACTTCATGTTCTTTTGAATTAGAAACATTTTTTATTTAAGGGAGGTGAAGGATTCATGGAATTATTTATAGCCTTAAGACATAGTTACTACATACTAATGATCATGAAGTAGAGACACAAAACATAAATAGACATGAAGCATAAAAATCGAAAAACAGAAAAATAAGAACAAGGAATGAGTCCACCTTAGTGGCGTCTTCTTATTGAAGGACCAATGATGTCCTTAAGCTCTTCTATGTCCATTCCTTGCCTTTGTTGCTCCTCCCTCATTGCTCTTTGATCTTCTCTTATTTCATGGAGAATGATGGAGTGCTCTTGATGTTCCACCCTTAATTGTTCCACATTGTAACTCAAATCTTCAAAGGAAGTGTTGAGTTGTTCCTAATAGTTGTTAGGAGGAAAGTGCATCCCTTGAGGCATCTCCGGGATTTCTTGGTGATGAGCTTCCTGATGCGTCCCTTGGGCTCCATGAGTGGGCTCTCTTGTTTTCTCCATCCTTTTCTTAGTGATGGGCTTGTCCTTGATGAGCGGATAATTTGTATGCTTTTTGGCATTGTTTTTAGTATGTTTTTAGTATGATCTAGTTAGTTTTTAGTATATTTTTGTTAGTTTTTAGTTAAAATTCACTTTTCTGGACTTTACTATGAGTTTGTGTGTTTTTCTGTGATTTCAGGTATTTTCTGGCTGAAATTAAGGGACCTGAGCAAAAATCTGATTCAGAGACTAAAAAGGACTGCAGATGCTGTTGGATTCTGACCTCCCTGCACTCGAAGTGGATTTTCTGGAGCTAAAGAAGCCCAATTAGCGCGCTCTCAACGGCGTTGGAAAGTAGACATCCTGGGCTTTCCAGCAATATATGATAGTCCATACTTTACCCAAGATTTGATGGCCCAAACCGGCGTGGCAAATCAGCCTCAGAAATTCCAGCGTTAAACACCGGAACTGGCACCCAAATGGGAGTTAAACGCCCAAACTGGCATAAAAGCTGGCGTTTAACTCCAAGAAGAGTCTCTACACGAAAATGCTTCATTGCTCAGCCCAAGCACACACCAAGTGGGCCCGGAAGTGGATTTTTATGTCATTTAGTCATTTTTGTACACCTTAGGCTACTAGTTTTCTATAAGTAGGACCTTTTACTATTGTATTAGGAAATCTTTTGATCTTTGGATTGTTTTAGATCCTTTGATCATCTTTGGACATCTAGTTCTTAGATCATTAGGAGGCTGGCCATTCGGCCATGCCTAGACCTTATGCTTATGTATTTTCAACGGTATTAATGCAATAGACCTTATGCCTATGCCTAGACCTTATACTATTGTTCTTCCATTCAATTCCGCTTGTTCTTTATCCAAGATATCACTTGTTCTTCAACTTGATGAATGTGATGATCCGTGACACTCATCATCATTCTCACCCAAGAACAAGGTGACTGACAACCACTCTTGTTCTACAAGCGATCAAGGCTCTAGTGAATATCTCTTGGATTCCTGATTGCACGATGCATGGTTGATCGCCTGACAACCGAGTGCTCGTCTGATAAACGAGCCAACCATTCCGTGAGATCAGAGTCTTCGTGGTATAGGCGAGAACTGATGGCGGCATTCAAGAGAATCCGGAAGGTCTAACCTTGTCTGTGGTGTTCTGAGTAGGATTCAATGACTGAATGACTGTGACGTGCTTCAAACTCCTGAGGGCGGGGCGTTAGTGACAGACGCAAAAGAATCACTGGATTCTATTCCGGCCTGATTGAGAACCGACAGATGAATTCCGCTATGCTATGACAGAGCATATGCAATCGCTTTCACTGAGAGGATGGGAGGTAGCCACTGACAACGGTGAAACCCTTGCTTAAGCTTGCCAAGGAAAGGAGTAAGAAGGATTGGATGAAGACAATAAGAAAGCAGAGAGACGGAAGGGAAGGCATCTTCACGCGCTTATCTGAAGTTCCTACCAATGAATTACATAAGTATCTCTATCTTTACTTTTGTGTTATTTTCGTTCATCACCATTACTATTTGAGTTTGCCTGACTAAGATTTACAAGATGACCATAGCTTGCTTCAATACTAACAATCTCCGTGGGATCGACCCTTACTCGCGTAAGGTTTATTACTTGGACGACCCAGTGCACTTGCTGGTTAGTTGTGCGAAGTTGTGTAATGCCATGGTATTGAGCTACCAAGTTTTTGGGGTTCATGACCGGGTATTATGAGAGTTGTGAAAAAGTATTGTTCACAATTTCGCGCACCAAGTTTTTGGCGCCGTTGCCGGGGATTGTTCAAGTTTTGAGCAAGCTTGTGGTAACATCAGTGCCAAGATCCGGCAACAACACCAAGTTAGTGGCGTTATTGCCCGGGATTGTTCTAGTTTGGACAACTGACGGTTCATCTTGTTGCTTAGATTAGGTATTTATTTTTTCGAAATTATTGAAGATGAATTCTAGAGTTTCATGATGAATTGTTGAAATCTGGCTGGCTGAGAAGCCATGTCTAATTTCATTGGACCGAGGTTTCAACTTATCATCACAAGAGCTTGTTGATTTCTTATCAATCTTGCTTTTGGAGCAGTGATCTGCTAAGGCTTGGCTGGCCTTTGGCCATGTCTAGTGTTTTGGACCGAAGCTTTCTTTGAAAGCTTGGCTGGCTGTGAAGCCATGTCTAATTCCTGGACCGGAGTCTTAGACTAGCATTGCACTGATTCCTGGAATTCTCATTAAGAATTTTGATACCTTTTTTCCACTTAATTTTCGAAAAACACAAAAAAAATTTCAGAAAAATCATAAAATCCAAAAATATTTCTTGTTTGAGTCTAGTGTCTCATCATAAGTTTGGTGTCAATTGCATGCATTCATTCATATATCTTAGTGATCTTCAAGATGTTCTTGATAATTTACTTGCTCTGATCTTTGAATTCTATTGACTTGAGTGTTTTGTGAGTCTCATATGCATTTTCATTTTGTTAATGTCAGTAGTATACAAACTGCTAAGTTTGGTGTCTTGCATGCATTGTTATTTGATTTTTGTTGCATTTTGATTTTTCCTTATTATTAAAAATCCAAAAATATTTGTAATTTGTGTCTTTTCAAGTCAATAATACAGAGAATTGAAGATTCAGAACATACAGCAGAGGAATTGCACAGAAAAAGCTGGGCGTTCAAAACGCCCAGTGAAGAAGGACAGACTGGCGTTTAAACGCCATCCTGGATACCTGGTTGGGCGTTTAACGCCCAAAAGGGTAGTATTTTGGGCGTTAAACGCCAGAATGTGCACCATTCTGGGCGTTTAACGCCAGGATGGCTAGAGGGGAAGATTTTGTTTTCAAATCAATTTTTTTTCAAGTTTTCAAAATCTTTTCAAAATCAAATCTTTTTCAAATCAATTTTTCAATCAAATCTCTTTCAAAATCAATTTCTTTCCATTTTCAAAGATACTTACCATCAATTAATGATTTGATTCAACATTTCAAGTATGTTACCTTTTCTGTTGAGAAAGGTTTAATGTTTGAATCATATCTTTTCTTGTTAGTCAAGTTTCTAATTTTCAAATCAAATCTTTTCAAAATGTTTTTCAAATCATATCTTCTCAATCACATTTTTTTTCAATCATATCTTCTTAACCACATCTTTTTCAAAATAGTTTTCAATCAAATCTTTTTGATTTCTAATTTCAAAATCTTTTTCAAAAATCACTTGATTTCTTTTCCATTTTCATTTTCGAAAATTAAGTAATGTTTTTCAAAAATGTTTTCAAAATTTTTCACTTAATTTTCGAAAATTACTTCCCTCCTTCTCACATCCTTCTATTTATGGACTAACAATATTCCTTAATGCAAAATTCGAAATCCATCTCCTTTGATGAGTTCGAATTTTCTACTTCTGTCTTCTACTCTTCTTTTCCTCTGACACCTAAAGGAATCTCTATACTGTGACATAGAGGATTCCACATTTTCTTGTTCTCTTCTCTTTCTTATGAGCAGGAGCAAAGACAAAGGCATTCTTGTTGAGGCTGATCCTGAACCTGAAAGGACCTTGAAAAGAAAGCTTAGAGAAGCCAAAGCACAACTCTCTTTAGAGCACCTGACCGAATTCTTCAAAGAAGAAGAACTCATGGCAGCCAAAACAACAACAATGCCAACAATGCAAGGAAGGTGCTTGGTGACTTTACTGCACCTACTCCCGACTTCTATGGGAGAAGCATCTCTATCCCTGCCATTGGAGCAAACAACTTTGAGCTTAAGCCTCAATTAGTTTCTCTAATGCAACAGAATTGCAAGTTCCATGGACTTCCATTGGAAGATCCCCATCAGTTTTTAGCTGAGTTCTTGCAAATCTGTGACACTGTCAAGACTAATGGGGTTGACCCTGAGGTCTACAGACTTATGCTATTCCCTTTTGCTGTAAGAGACAGAGCTAGAACATGGTTGGACTCTCAACCTAAAGAAAGCCTGGACTCTTGGGAAAAGCTAGTCAATGCCTTCTTGGCAAAGTTCTTTCCACCTCAAAAATTGAGTAAGCTTAGAGTGGAAGTCCAAACCTTCAGACAGAAGGAAGGAGAATCCCTCTATGAAGCTTGGGAAAGATACAAACAATTAATCAGAAAGTGTCCCACTGACATGCTTTCTGAATGGAGCATCATAGGTATTTTCTATGATGGTCTCTCTAAACTGTCCAAGATGTCCTTGGATAGCTCTTCTGGAGGATCTCTTCATCTGAAGAAGACGCCTACTGAGGCTCAAGAACTGATTGAAATGGTTGCAAATAACCAATTCATATACACTTCTGAACGAATTCCTGTGAATAATGGGACTAGTCAGAAGAAAGGAGTTCTTGAGATTGACACTCTGAATGCCATATTGGCTCAGAACAAAATATTGACTCAACAAGTCAATATGATTTCTCAAAGTCTGTCTGGAATGCAAAATGCACCAAGCAGTACTAAGGAAGCTTCATCTGAGGAAGAAGCTTATGATCCTGAGAACCCTTCAATGGAAGAGGTGAATTACATGGGAGAACCCTATGGAAACACCTACAATCCTTCATGGAGGAATCATCCAAATCTTTCATGGAAGGATCAACAGAGACCTCAACAAGGTTTCAATAACAATAATGGTGGAAGAAACAGGTTTAGCAATAGCAAACCTTTTCCATCATCTTCTCAGCAACAGACAGAGAGCTCTAAGCAGAATACCTCTGACTTAGCTACCATGGTCTCTGATCTAATCAAAACCACTCAAAGTTTCATGACTGAAACAAGGTCCTCCATCAGAAATTTGGAAGGACAAGTGGGTCAGCTGAGCAAGAAAATTACTGAACTCCCTCCTAGTAATCTCCCAAGCAATACTGAAGAAAATCCAAAAGGAGAGTGCAAGGCCATCACCATGGCCGAATTCTGGGAGGAAGAAGAGGCAGTGAACGCCACTGAGGAAGACCTCACTGGATGTCCACTGGCCTCCAATAAGGAACCATGGGAATCTGAGGCTCAAAATGAGACCATAGAGATTCCATTGGACTTACTTCTGCCATTCATGAGCTCTGATGAGTATTCTTCCTCTGAAGAGGATGAGTATGTCACTGAAGAGCAAGTTGCCAAATGCCTTGGAGCAATCATGAAGCTGAATGACAAGTTATTTGGAAATGAGACTTGGGAGGATGAATCCCCTTTGTTCACCAAAGAATTGAATGACTTGTCTAGGCAGAAACTGCCTCAAAAGAGGCAGGATCCTGGGAAGTTTTCTATACCTTGTACCATAGGCACCATGACCTTCAAGAAGGCCTTGTGTGACTTAGGATCAAGTGTAAACCTCATGCCCCTCTCTGTAATGGAGAAATTAGGGATCTTTGAGGTGCAAGCTGCAAAAATCTCACTAGAGATGGCAGACAACTCAAGAAAACAAGCCTATGGACTTGTAGAGGATGTTCTGGTAAAGGTTGAAGACCATTACATCCCTACTGATTTCATAGTCCTAGAGACTGGGAAGTGCATGGATGAATCCATCATCCTAGGCAGACCCTTCCTAGCCACAGCAAAGGCTGTGATTGATGTTGATAGAGGAGAGTTGACCATTCAAGTGAATGAAGAATCCTTGGTGTTTAAGGCCCAAGGGTATCCCTCTGTCATCATGGAGAGGAAGCATGAAGAGCTTCTCTCAAAACAGAGCCAAACAGAGCCCCCACAGTCAAACTCTAAGTTTGGTGTTGGGAGGCCACAACCAAACTCTAAGTTTGGTGTTGAACCCCCACATTCAAACTCTAAGTTTGGTGTTGGGAGGTTCCAACACGGTTCTGAGCATTTCTGAGGCTCCATGAGAGTCCTCTGTCAAGCTAATGACATTAAAGAAGCGCTTGTTGGGAGGCAACCCAATGTTTTATAATTAACTATTTTCTTTTGTCATTTTATGTCTTTTGTAGGTTGATGATCATAAGAAGTCACAAAATCCATGAAAAAAGCAAAAACAGAATGAAAAACAGGAAGAAAAACAGCACACCCTGGAGGACGCACCCACTGGCGTTTAAACGCCAGTGAGGTTAGCTGGTGGGCGTTTAACGCCCAGTCTGGCACCATTCTGGGCGTTTAACGCCAGAAAGGGGCACCAGACTGGCGTTAAACGCCAGAAAATGGCAAGATGCTGGCGTTAAACGCCAGAAATGGGCACCAGCCCGGCGTTTAACGCCAGAAATGGCACAAAACGTGATTTTGAATGCCATTTGGTGCAGGGATGACTTTTCCTTGACACCTCAGGATCTGTGGACCCCACAGGATCCCCACCTACCCTACCACTCTCTCTCTTCTTCACCACTCACATCCATCCTTCATAAAACCCCACCTACCTCACCATTCAAATTCAAACCACTTTCCCACCCAAACCCACCCTCAAATGGCCGAACCCTACCCTTCCCCCTCTCCTATATAAACCCTCCTTCACTCCTTCATTTTCACACACCTTAAACACCACTTCTCCCCTTCTTGGCCGAAAATTAAGCCATTTCCTTTCCTCTCTTTTCTTCTTCTTCTTCTACTCTCTTCTTTCTTCTTTTGCTCGAGGACGAGCAAACATTTTAAGTTTGGTGTGGCAAAAGCATTGCTTTTTGTTTTTCCATAACCATTTATGGCATCCAAGGCCGGAGAAACCTCTAGAAAGAGGAAAGGGAAGGCAAAGGCTTCCACCTCCGAGTCATGGGAGATGGAGAGATTCATCTCAAGGGTGCATTAAGACCACTTCTATGAAGTTGTGGCCTTGAAGAAGGTGATCCCCGAGGTCCCTTTTTCACTCAAAAAGGGTGAATATCCGGAGATCCGACATGAGATCCGAAGAAGAGGTTGGGAAGTTCTTACCAACCCCATTCAACAAGTCGGAATCTTGATGGTTCAAGAGTTCTATGCCAATGCATGGATCACCAAGAACCATGACCAAAGTGTGAACCCGAATCCAAAGAATTATCTTACTATGGTTCGGGGGAAATACTTGGATTTTAGTCTGGAAAGTGTGAGGGTGGCGTTCAACTTGCCTATGATGCAAGGAGATGAACATCCTTACACTAGAAGGGTCAACTTTGATCAAAGGTTGGACCAAGTCCTCACAGTCATATGTGAAGAGGGCGCCCAATGGAAGAGAGATTCAAGAGGAAAGCCGGTTCAATTGAGAAGGCATGACCTCAAGCCCGTGGCTAGAGGATGGTTAGAGTTCATACAACGCTCAATCATTCCCACTAGCAACCGGTCCGAAGTTACCATAGACCGGGCTATCATGATCCATAGCATCATGATTGGAGAAGAAATAGAGGTTCATGAGGTTATAGCCCAAGAACTCTATAAGGTGGCGGACAAGTCCTCTACCTTGGCAAGGTTAGCCTTTCCTCATCTCATTTGTCACCTCTGTTATTCAGTGGGAGTTGACATAGAGGGAGACACCCCCATTGATGAGGACAAGCCCATCACTAAGAAGAGGATGGAGCACACAAGAGATCCCACTCATCATGAGATCCCTGAGATTCCTCAAGGGATGCACTTTCCTCCACAAGACTATTGGGAGCAATTAAACACCTCCCTAGGAGAATTGAGTTCCAATATGGGACAACTAAGGGTGGAGCATCAAGAACACTCCATCATCCTCCATGAAATTAGAGAAGATCAAAGAATCATGAGGGAGGAGCAACAAAGACAAGGAAGAGACATTGAGGAGCTCAAGCACTCCATAGGATCTTCAAGAGCAAGGAAGAGCTGCCATCACTAAGGTGGACCCGTTCCTTGATTTCCTTGTTCTTTATTCTTCTATTTTTCGAATTTTATGCTTATGTTTATCCATGTATGTGTCTTGTGATCATTAGTGTCTTAGTGTCTATGCCTTAAAGTTATGAATGTCCTATGAATCCATCACCTTTCTTAAATAAAAATGTGCTTAATTGATAAAAGAAAGAATTGCATGAATTTTGAATTTTATAACAGTTTAATTATCTTGATGTGGTGGCAATATTTTTGTTTTCTGAATGTATGCTTAAACAGTGCATATGTTTCTTGAATTTGTGGTTCATGAATGTTGGCTCTTGAAAGAATGATGAAAAAGGAGACATGTTACTGAGGATCTGAAAAATCATAAAAATGATTCTTGAAGCAAGAAAAAGCTATGAAAAAAAAAATCGAAAAAAAAAGAGAGAAAAAGAAAAGAAAACGAAAAAAAAAAAGAGAAGAAAGAAAAATAAAGTTGTGATCCAAGGCAATAAGAGTGTGCTTAAGAACCCTGGACACCTCTAATTGGGGACTTTAGCAAAGCTGAGTCACAATCTGAAAAAGGTTCACCCAATTATGTGTCTGTGGCATGTATGTATCCGGTGGTAATACTGGAAGACAGAGTGCTTTGGGCCACAGCCAAGACTCAATAAGTAGCTATGTTCAAGAATCATCATACCCTACTAGGAGAATCAATAACACTATCTAGATTCTGAGTTCCTAAAGAAGCCAATCATTCTGAATTTCAAAGGATAGAGTGAGATGCCAAAACTATTCAGAGGCAAAAAGCTAAAAGCCCCGCTCATCTAATTAATACTGATCTTCATAGATGTTTTTGGAATTCATTGCATATTCTCTTCTTTTTATCTTATTTGATTTTCAGTTGCTTGAGGACAAGCAACAATTTAAGTTTGGTGTTGTGATGAGCGGATAATTTGTATGCTTTTTGGCATTGTTTTTAGTATGTTTTTAGTATGATCTAGTTAGTTTTTAGTATATTTTTATTATTTTTTAGGTAAAATTCACTTTTCTGGACTTTTCTGTGATTTCAGGTATTTTCTTGCTGAAATTGAGGGACCTGAGCAAAAATCTGATTCAGAGACTAAAAAGGACTGCAGATGCTGTTGGATTCTGACCTCCCTGCACTCGAAGTGGATTTTCTGGAGCTACAGAAGCCCAATTGGCGCGCTCTCAACGGCGTTGGAAAGTAGACATCCTGGGCTTTCCAGCAATATATGATAGTCCATACTTTGCCCAAGATTTGATGGCCCAAACCGGCGTGGCAAATCAGCCTCAGAAATTCCAGCGTTAAACACCGGAACTGGCACCCAAATGGGAGTTAAACGCCCAAACTGGCATAAAAGCTGGCGTTTAACTCCAAGAAGAGTCTCTACACGAAAATGCTTCATTGCTCAGCCCAAGCACACACCAAGTGGGCCCGGAAGTGGATTTTTATGTCATTTACTCATTTCTGTACACCTTAGGCTACTAGTTTCCTATAAGTAGGACCTTTTACTATTGTATTAGGAAATCTTTTGATCTTTGGATTGTTTTAGATCCTTTGATCATCTTTGGACATCTAGTTCTTAGATCATTGGGAGGCTAGCCATTCGGCCATGCCTAGACCTTATGCTTATGTATTTTCAACGGTGGAGTTTCTACACACCATAGATTAAGGTGTGGAGCTCTGCTGTACCTCGAGTAT
Organism: Arachis hypogaea; assembly: GCF_003086295.3. NCBI lineage: Eukaryota > Viridiplantae > Streptophyta > Magnoliopsida > Fabales > Fabaceae > Arachis > Arachis hypogaea. Next base: position 41,939,019 of record NC_092039.1, read on the forward strand.
TAATGCAATTACTATTGTTCTTCCATTCAATTCCGCTTGTTCTTTATCCAAGATATCACTTGTTCTTCAACTTGATGAATGTGATGATCCGTGACACTCATCATCATTCTCACCCAAGAACAAGGTGACTGACAACCACTCTTGTTCTACAAGCGATCAAGGCTCTAGTGAATATCTCTTGGATTCCTGATTGCACGATGCATGGTTGATCGCCTGACAACCGAGTGCTCGTCTGACAAACGAGCCAACCATTCCGTGAGATCAGAGTCTTCGTGGTATAGGCGAGAACTGATGGCGGCATTCAAGAGAATCCGGAAGGTCTAACCTTGTCTGTGGTGTTCTGAGTAGGATTCAATGACTGAATGACTGTGACGTGCTTCAAACTCCTGAGGGCGGGGCGTTAGTGACAGACGCAAAAGAATCACTGGATTCTATTCCGGCCTGATTGAGAATCGACAGATGAATTCCGCTATGCTGTGACAGAGCATATGCAATCGCTTTCACTGAGAGGATGGGAGGTAGCCATTGACAACGGTGAAACCCTTGCTTAAGCTTGCCATGGAAAGGAGTAAGAAGGATTGGATGAAGACAGTAGGAAAGCAGAGAGACGGAAGGGAAGGCATCTTCATGCGCTTATCTGAAGTTCCTACCAATGAATTACATAAGTATCTCTATCTTTACTTTTGTGTTATTTTCGTTCATCACTGTTCCGGGGGTTACCTGAAACGTGTAGCTCGGCCGTCTGGCAAGACCCGAGGCGAGGGTTCCGTGACCCGAGCTTGATGTGCCGAGCGGCTGGTGGTTGTACCTGCAATGACACTCCGATGCTTAAGTTAGCATGGGTCCAAGCAGATATTGAGTAGAATTAGAGTATGAGTTATACCTGGGTGCTCCAGTGTATTTATAGTAGTTGGTCGTGATCTTCCCTGGATAAGATATTCTTATCTTATCTTATCTTTTGGGAGTTTTATCCCTATCTTTGTGGAACCGCCTTTCTTTAGGCCTTTTCGGCCTTTAGGTTTTGGGTTTCGTTCCTTCTGATGGGCCTTCTTAGCTTATTTGTCCGAGGTCCGACCTCAGGCGTGGGCCTTGGGACGAGGTCGGACCTTTCTATGAACTTCCGAGTTGGGGGAGCTCGGTCAGGGTATGAACAGTGCCCCTGCCCGAGTTCGTCCTTTGAGAGGTCGAGCTCGGGCATAGTTCAAAATTTTCAAAAAATGGCCGTTTTCAGCATTTATTGCTTTTTACCGTTTCTCCTCGATTTCCGTTCGGGCTCTGTGAAGGCATTATTTATTTGCCCCTTTCCTCATTTTCTTCGTTTATTCTGTTCCCTTTCCATTTTCTGAGTTTTTCGCCACCTCTCTTTCGAGCGCCGCTCCTTCTTTGTTCTTTTTCTCCGATTCTTTCTGTGCGTTTTTCCGGGGTTTCCTCTGCGCCGCCGTTTTCGTTCTCCTTGCATCGGAGCTCGTCGTCTTCTTCCTTTCTTCCAGGTTTGTTCTCGTCTTCATTTTCTTTGCGCACATATGCTTCTGTTTCTTTTTTCTTCTATGCCTGGGTTTGCCCCGAAAAGAGTCGCCGCCATTGCTTTGGTTGTTTGTATGTGGGGGGGGGGGCTCTTTTCTCTTGGTATTTTGTTTTCGGGTTTCTGTATTCTCTTCTAAAAGAGCTTGGTTTTCTCGCCTTTGCTGAATGGGTTTTTTGCTGTCTGCCTTTATGTGATTTTTGCTTGCTGTTGTATTCTTCTTTGTAGGCAAGAATTTTTATGTCTCGAAAGGTTCTTCAAGCGATGTCGACCAAGATTCCGAGTGGTCTTGGTTGGGTAGACCCTGTTCCTCTAAGAGTCCCGTCTGTGGTAGATTCTGAGTATTTAGCTAGGTTTCGTAGGCAATGTAGCATATGTGAAGATAGAGAATCTGAGAGGGATTATGAGTTAGTAGCCCCGGATTCCGAGGAGAGAGTGTGCTTCCCGCCTTTAGATAGTTCCGAGAAGCTCTTCTTTTATGCTTATGATTGCTTTTTCTCTAAGCTGAGTGTCCGACTTCCTTTTACCGACCTGGAGTCCGAGGTGTTATGGTCTTGTAACCTTGCCCCTACGCAGCTTCATCCGAATTCTTGGGCATTTTTAAAGCTGTTCCAACTTTTGTGTCAATTTTTGGGTGTCTCTCCCTCTATTTCTCTTTTTTCCTATTTGTTTGTGTTGACGAAGCCGGGTTCGGGTGGAGGGAAGGTTTCCTGGGTCTCCTTTAGGGCTAACCAGGGGAGAAAGTTTTGTACCCTGTATGATGAGTCCTTTCACGATTTTAAGAACTTTTATTTCAAGGTCCGGGCTGTTGGAGACGTCCGACCTTTCTTTCTAGATGAGAGTGGGGAGCCTTCTTTTCCTCTTTGTTGGCAGGAGAATATAGTGTCTGTTAAGTATACTTTTGAGAGTTTAGATGAGGTGGAGCAGGCCTTTGTGGGTGTGGTGAGCAGTTTATGGGGTCGGGCACCTCACTTGGACACGAAGAAAATGTTGGGAGATCCAAGCCTTCTCCGTTCCGAGTTAGGTAGTTCCCGACCTCTTTGAGATTTATCCTTCTTAGTATTTGGGTTTTGTTTTGGTGGAATTTCTGTTGTGGTGATCTTTTTCCTTTTTATTTCTGCAGAGATGTCTTCTCAGGCGGATTCTATGAAGTTTCTTCGTCGGACGAAGAAGTCGGTGGCTGCTCGAAATCTCGAGGCCGGGGATGCTTCTGCCCGATCTTCTCCGCAAAAGACTACTATAGGTGTTCAGACTCGGTCGAAGACTATTCCGACTCCCCAGTTCCGAGCTTTAAGTCAGGATCCTCCGACCTCTGGGCCTGCTACCTCTTCTCCTTCTCCGTTCTCGGGTCCTCCTCCCAAGAAGCAGAAGACCTCTCAAGAGCTTGCCGGTTTCAATGATAAGGACTTTGACGCTCTTGGTTGGGTTGAGCAGCATATTCTCCCTCAGACCTTTATTTCCACTGATGATGTTTCTATGGAGCATCATTTTCAGTATATGGCGCGGAGCTGTGTCCGGATGGCTAGTCTTCATGCCGCTATTGCCCGGGAGTTCAAGAAATCCCCTCTTGGGGCGACCAGCTCCCGACTTGAGAAGGCTCAGTCCGAGCTCGATAAGATTAGTCAACTGAAGGCTGCCAGGATTACTGAGCTGGAGGCCTCCTTGGAGAAAGAGAAAACTAAAGCTACCGCGGCTGTGGCGGCAGCGAAGACATCTGAGGAGATGGCGAAGGTGGCTACAGAGAATTATACCAAGCTATATGCTGAGCTTGTGGAGACGAAGGAGAAGTTGCAATCTGCTCGGGATGATTTTTACGAGCTAGAGGGTCACGTGGCTAAGGGTATGGATGCTATGTTTGAGAACTTGAAGGCTCAGGTCCGGGTTCTTGCTCCCGACCTGGATCTGAGCTTATTCAGTACGGATAACATTGTCGTGGAGGGAAAGATTGTTCCTGCTCCTGCCGAGGATGAGGTTCCGATGTCCGACCCCGGAGTTCCTGCTGATAACCCGACTTCTCCTTTGGTCGGGGATGGATCTGGTGTGGGGGTTTCGAATCGGGAGGACGTTGCCGTCGATGCTGTCTCGATTTCTATGTTTGCTCCGCAGCCTTCTGTTGATGTGGAGTCCGGGAAGGACTTTGATCCTCTGTAATCTTTTTATTCTGGTTTTGTGCCCGGCCTGTGGGCTCTTTTGTCTTTTGGATGGTTTCTGTTGAACGCTTTGAACACCTTTTTGCTTTTAGCTACTTTTTTAGTAACTTTTTAGCTTATTATGCGGTGTTTTTGTTCGCGTTTTGACCTTTTGTTTCCGCTTTTGTGCTTTTTAGTTGTTTTTGGATAACAACTTTTTAGCTAGCGTTTTGACTTTTTGTTTCCGCTTTTGTGCTTTTTAGTTGTTTTTGGATAACAACTTTTTAGCTAGCGTTTTGAGACTTCCTTTGGTTTCGTTCTTGCGCTTGTACTTTTTAGTTGTTTTTGTAAAGCAACTTTTTAGTAAGCGTTTTCGAAACCTCTTCTGATTTCGCTCTTTCGCTTTGTACTTTTTAGTTGCTTTTGTAAAGCAACTTTTTAGTAAGCGTTTTCGGAGCTTCCTTCGATTTCGTTCTTTCGCTTTGTACTTTTTAGTTGCTTTTGTAAAGCAACTTTTTAGTAAGCGTTTTCGGAGCTTCCTTCGATTTCGTTCTTTCGCTTTGTACTTTTTAGTTGCTCTTTGTAAAGCAACTTTTTAGTAAGCGTTATTCGAAATCTCTTCTGATTTCGTTCTTTCGCTTTGTACTTTTTAGTTGCTTTTGTAAAGCAACTTTTTAGTAAGCGTTATTCGAAATCTTGGTTCTCGCCGTTTTAAGGCTTCTTTCTTGGGTCCGAGCTTTTTCTCGGACCTCGGGTGCTTGAGTACCTCCTTTTTGTTAGGTCCGACTTCATCGTTGGTCGGCCCTTTTTAAGTTATTTTTGTAACCTCTTTTTTATTTGGCTTTTCGAGCCATTTCAGAGTTACTTTATAACTTCTCACATTAATTTGAACCTCGTCGCTTTATCTTTGCCGACCTTGTATGGTCTCTTGGCAAATGATTTTTTGTGTTTTGCCGAGCATAAATTAATGCGCCTTGGTGGGGTACTTTCTAGGATTTGCTTCATCATAAGGAAGAGAAAATAGAGAAATTTGATTAGTATTAAAAAAGAAAGAATATTTACAGAGTGTTTACCCTTTGACTAGGTCGGGTATCCTACTTAACCGGGTGTCTCATTAAAAAACCCTTGCAGGGAAAAAGAGTACACCTCGGGTTAAGTTTTTCTAGCTGTAGTACCGTCTTAGATTACAGGCGTGCCAGGCCCTGGGCAGCTCATTGCCTTCTAGGTCGGATATTTTGTAGTAGCCTGTCCCTAAGACTTCTGTTACCTTGTAGGGCCCTTTCCAATTTGCGGCTAGCTTTCCTTCTCCCGACTTTTGTGTTCCGATGTCATTTCGGATTAGAATCAGGTCGTGAATGGAGAAACTTCGCTTTATTACCTTTTGATTGTATCTGAGGGCCGTTCGCCGTTTTAAGGCTTCTTCTCGGATTCGGGCTCTTTCTCGGACCTCGGGGAGGAGGTCGAGTTCTTCCCTTTGTGCCTGTGGGTTGCCTCCTTCGTTGTAGAAGATGACTCTGGGCGACCCTTCATCTATTTCGATAGGAATCATTGCTTCCATCCCGTAGGCTAGTCGGAATGGGGATTCTCCCGTTGTAGAGTGCGGGGTTGTCCGATATGCCCATAGTACCTGGGGGAGTTCTTCGGCCCATGCCCCTTTGGCCTCTTGGAGTCTTCGTTTTAATCCGGCCAAGATGACTTTATTTGCAGCCTCTGCTTGTCCATTGGCTTGTGGGTGCTCGACCGATGTGAATTGCTGTTTGATTTTTAGTTCGGCCACCAAGTTCTGAAAACCTGTGTCCGTGAACTGTGTTCCATTGTCTGTTGTGATGGAGTAGGGGACTCCGAACCTTGTGACAATGTTTTTGTATAGGAATCTACGGCTTTTCTGAGCCGTGATAGTGGCTAAGGGTTCAGCTTCGATCCACTTTGTGAAGTAGTCGACCCCTACTATGAGGTATTTGACTTGCCCCGGTCCTTGTGGAAACGGGCCGAGTAGGTCGAGTCCCCATTTTGCGAAGGGCCATGGCGCAGTGATGCTGATAAGGTCTTCGGGCGGTGCCTTGTGAAAATTGGCGTGTTTTTGGCAGGGGGGCATATTTTCACAAACTCCGTTGCGTCTCTTTGCAAGGTCGGCCAGTAGAACCCGGCTCTGACTACTTTTTTGGATAGTGCCCGAGCTCCGAGATGGTTCCCACACATGCCTTCGTGGACTTCTTTGAGGACGCTTTTTGTTTCTGAGGTCGGAACGCACCTAAGGAGGGGATTTGAGAATCCTCTTCTGTATAATACGTCGTGAATTAATGTATAATTCTGGGCGTCCTTTGTAAGCCTTTTAGCTTCTTTTCTTTCGGCGGGGAGAGTTCCCGACTTCAGGTAGTTGAGTATGGGGGTCACCCATCCTTGTTGTTGGTGGGATATATTTAGTATTTCTTCCTCTCTTAATACGAAGGGAGATTGTAAGGTTTCTTGGAGGAGACTTCTGTTGTTGCCTCCAGGCTTGGTGCTAGCAAGCTTTGAGAGGGCGTCTGCCCGGGCATTTTGCTCCCGAGGTATGTGCTGGATTTGTATTTCTGGGAAGTGGCGTAACTGTGCCTGTGTTTGGTCCAGGTATTTTTTCATAGTTGGGTCTTTGGCCTGGTAACTTCCATTTACTTGTGATGTGATGACCTGGGAGTCGCTGAAGATTGTGATTCTCTGGGCTCCGACCTCTTCGGCTAGCTTTAGTCCTGCTAGTAGGGCCTCGTATTCGGCCTGGTTGTTCGAAGCCTGGAACTCGAACTTTAGGGATAGTTCTATCCGCGTTCCTTGGTCGCTTTCAAGTATAACCCCGGCTCCGCTTCCTGTTTTGTTTGAGGACCCGTCGACATACAGGTTCCATGAGAGTGGGGTTCCAGGGGTCTCAGTGTATTCTGCGATGAAGTCGGCTAGATACTGGGATTTTATGGCAGTCCGAGCTTCATAGTGAAGGTCGAACTCGGACAGCTCCACCGCCCATTGTAGGATTCGTCCTGCCATGTCTGCTTTTTGTAGGATGTGTCTCATGGGTTGATTTGTCCGGACCTTGATGGTGTGGGCTTGAAAGTAGGGACGGAGCCTCCGGGCTGTGAACACTAGGGCGTAGGCGAATTTTTCTATTTTCTGATAGTTTAACTCGGCCCCTTGTAGTGCCTTGCTTACAAAGTATATGGGGTGTTGTCCTCGGTCATTTTCTCGTATTAATGCTGAAGCAACTGCTCGATGTCCGACCGAGAGATATAAAACGAGCTCTTCCCCTTTTAAAGGTCGGGTTAGGATTGGTGGCTGCCCGAGGAATTCCTTGAATTCTTGGAGGGCTTTTTCGCACTCCGGGGTCCACGCGAAGGGTTTCCCTTTCTTTAGGAGTGAGTAGAGAGGTAGTGATTTTATCGCTGATCCTGCCAAGAATCTTGATAGGGCGGCTAGCCTTCCATTCAGCTGTTGTACTTCTTTGACACAGGTCGGGCTTTTCATATTGAGTATCGCTTGGCATTTGTCCGGGTTTGCTTCGATGCCCCTTTGAGTCAACATGAAGCCTAAGAATTTTCCGGCTTCTGCGGCGAAGGTACACTTTGTCGGGTTGAGTCTCATGTTGTGTTTTCTGAGGGTGCCGAAGACACTGGTGAGGTCGGTCAGCAAGTTTCCGTCTTCTTGTGTCTTTACCAGCATGTCGTCGACGTACACCTCTAGTTGTAGTCCGATGTGCTCTGAGAACACTTTGTTCATTAGCCTCTGGTAGGTTGCCCCTGCGTTCTTCAGCCCGAAGGGCATTACTACGTAGCAGTAGTTTGCCCTTGGGGTTATCAACGAGGTTTTTTCTTGGTTGGGTCCGTACATCGGGATTTGGTTGTATCCCGAGTATGCATCCATGAAGGAGAGATATCTGTAGCCTGAGGCTGCGTCGACTAAGGCGTCGATGTTTGGTAGTGGATATGGGTCTTTGGGGCAGGCTTTGTTGAGATCCGTGTAGTCGACGCACATCCTCCATTTTCCATTGGGCTTTTTTACCAGGACCACGTTTGCGAGCCATAGGGGGTATTTTACTTCCCTAATGAACCCTGCATCTAGTAGTGCTTGTACTTGTTCTTCTATTGCTTGCATGCGTTCGGGCCCGAGCTTCCTGCGTCGCTGTTGGACAGGTCGGGATCCCGGGTACACTGATAGCTTATGGCACATTAGGTCGGGGCTTATGCCTGGCATGTCGGAGGCTTTCCAGGCGAAGAGGTCGGAATTCTCCCTTAAGAGGGTTATGAGTTCCTCCTTTAGGCCTGTTTCGAGGTTTGCCCCTATGTTTGTTATCTTTTCAGGTGTGTTCCCGATCTGGATTCTTTCGGTTTCTCCCTCTAGTTGTGGCCGAAGGTCTTCTCGGACTTGAACTCGCCCGAGTTCTATTGTGTTGATCTCCTTTCCCTTTAAGCTCAGGCTTTCGTTATAGCATCGCCGCGCCAGTTTTTGGTCGCCTTTTAGGGTAGCGATTCCTTTTGCGGTAGGGAACTTCATACAGAGGTGTGGGGTCGAGACTACAGCTGCTAGTCTGTTTAGGGTTGGTCGCCCAATGAGGGCGTTGTACGCTGAGGTAACGTCGACTATAATGTAGTCGATGCTTAATGTTTTAGATTGCTCGCCTCTTCCAAAGGTAGTGTGTAGCGAGATGTATCCTAAGGGATGGATCGGGGTGTCCCCTAGCCCAAATAGGTCGGTGGGATAGGCCTTTAGCTCTTTTTCTTCAAGTCCGAGCTTGTCGAAGGCCGCTTTGAACAGGATATCTGCTGAGCTTCCCTGGTCAATCAGGGTTCGATGTAAGTTGGCGTTTGCTAGGATAATGGTGACCACCATTGGATCGTCGTGCCCGGGTATTATCCCTTGAGCATCTTCTCGGGTAAATGAGATGGTAGGTAACTCGGGCAGGAGACTTTCTTCTCGGACATGGTAGACTTCTTTGAGGTGTCTCTTTCGTGAGGATCTGGATGTTCCTCCGCCTGCGAAACCTCCGTTTATCATGTGTATGTGCCTCTCCGGGGTTCGCGGGGTTTGTTCGGCCCGATCTTCGTTATCTCCCCGCCTTCTCTTCCTGGTCTCTTCTCCTTTCTCTGCTATGTATCTGTCGAGTTTTCCTTCTCTGGCCAGCTTTTCTATAACATTCTTTAGGTCGTGGCAGTCGTTGGTAGAGTGACCGTAGAGTTTGTGATATTCACAGTATTCGGACCGATCTCTTCCCGCTCTTTTGTGTTTTAGAGGTCGGGGTGGTGGGATCTTTTCGGTGTGGCATACTTCTCTGTAGACGTCTACCAGGGAGACTCGGAGGGGGGTGTAGCTGTGGTACTTCCGCGGCTTGTCCGAGTTGGATTCTTCTTTCTTTTTCTGTTCCCGATCTCGATCTCGGAGTGGGTAGGTTGGTTCCTTCCTAGAAGAGTCTCTTAGCTGGGAGGCTTCCTCCATGTTGATATATTTTTCTGCTCGCTCCTGCACCTCGTATAGGGAGGTCGGGTATCGTTTGGATAGGGATTGGCTAAATGGTCCTTCTTTTAGGCCGTTTGCTAGCCCCATGATGGCCGCCTCTGTGGGCAAGTGTTGTATGTCCAGGCAGGCTTTGTTGAATCGTTCCATGTACTCTCGGAGAGTTTCCTGGTTGCCTTGTTTGATCCCGAGTAGACTGGGGGCATGTTTTGCTTTGTCCTTTTGAATGGAGAACCTTGTTAGGAATTTTTTGGTTAGGTCTTCGAAGCTGGTGATTGATCTTGGTGGCAGGTTGTCGAACCATTTCATGGCTGACTTGGTGAGAGTGGTGGGGAAGGCTTTGCACCGAATCGCGTCGGAGGCGTCGACTAGGTACATTCTGCTTCTAAAGTTGCTGAGGTGGTGACTTGGATCGGTGGTGCCGTCGTATAGATCCATATCGGGTGGCTTAAAGTTCCGCGATACCTTCTCCTTCATGATCTCTTGCGTGAAGGGATCATGGTTGCCTTCGGGGGTGGGACCGCGGTCCGTCCGATCTTTCGGGTTGGCCTCTATTTTCCGGAGTTTTTCTTCTAATTCTCTGCGCTTGCGAGCCTCCCTTCTCAAATCTTGTTCAGTTTCTTTCTGCTTCTTTATGTCCTCTTCGAGTTGTTTCAGCCGGTTTTGCTGTGCCCGAACTGCTTCTAGAATTTCTGAGCTCTTTTCTTTTTCGGGATTTTGTAGGTTTTTGTTTGGGAGTGATGTCTTTGGGCGATTCTGATTGTTTCCTCCTGGAGTGCGTGGTGATAGAGGGCTGTCCGGTCGTTCTCCGGTGTCAACTTCCTCCTCTTGTTCTGATGCCGCGCGGTCATTGTTGAAGGGGTCGTCCGCCATGGTAGAGGGATGACTTCCAGGTCCCCGGCAACGGCGCCAATGTTCCGGGGGTTACCTGAAACGTGTAGCTCGGCCGTCTGGCAAGACCCGAGGCGAGGGTTCCGTGACCCGAGCTTGATGTGCCGAGCGGCTGGTGGTTGTACCTGCAATGACACTCCGATGCTTAAGTTAGCATGGGTCCAAGCAGATATTGAGTAGAATTAGAGTATGAGTTATACCTGGGTGCTCCAGTGTATTTATAGTAGTTGGTCGTGATCTTCCCTGGATAAGATATTCTTATCTTATCTTATCTTTTGGGAGTTTTATCCCTATCTTTGTGGAACCGCCTTTCTTTAGGCCTTTTCGGCCTTTAGGTTTTGGGTTTCGTTCCTTCTGATGGGCCTTCTTAGCTTATTTGTCCGAGGTCCGACCTCAGGCGTGGGCCTTGGGACGAGGTCGGACCTTTCTATGAACTTCCGAGTTGGGGGAGCTCGGTCAGGGTATGAACAATCACCATTACTATTTGAGTTTGCCTGACTAAGATTTACAAGATGACCATAGCTTGCTTCAATACTAACAATCTCCGTGGGATCGACCCTTACTCGCGTAAGGTTTATTACTTGGACGACCCAGTGCACTTGCTGGTTAGTTGTGCGAAGTTGTGTAATGCCATGGTATTGAGCTACCAAGTTTTTGGGGTTCATGACCGGGGATTATGAGAGTTGTGAAAAAGTATTGTTCACAATTTCGCGCACCAGTCCTCCTTAATGAGGATGTCTCCTTCTATGATAACTCCAGCTGAGTAACATAGATGGCAAATAAGATGAGGAAAAGCTAGCCTTGCCAAAGTAGAAGACTTATCGGCTATTTTGTAGAATTCATAGGAGATGACTTCATGAACTTCTACTTCCTCTCCAATCATGATGCTATGAATCATGATGGCCCGATCCACAGTAACTTCAGATCGGTTGCTAGTGGGGATGATGGAGCGTTGAATGAACTCCAACCATTCTCTAGCCACAGGCTTGAGGTCCAGTCTTCTTAGTTGAACCGGCTTGCCTTTGGAGTCTCTTTTCCATTGAGCTCCTTCCACACATATGTCCATAAAGACTTGGTCCAACCTTTGATTAAAGTTGACCCTTCTAGTGTAGGAGCGTGCATCTCCTTGCATCATGGGTAAGTTGAACGCCAACTTCACATTTTCCTGACTAAAATCTAAGTATTTCTCCCGAACCATTGTAAGATAATTCTTTGGACTCGGGTTCACACTTTGATCATGGTTCCTAGTGATCCATGCATTGGCATAGAACTCTTGAACCATTAAGATTCCGACTTGTTGAATTGGGTTGGTTAGAACTTCCCAACCTCTTCTTTGGATCTCATGTCGGATCTCCGGATACTCATTTTTCTTGAGCTTGAAAGGGACCTCAGGGATCACCTTCTTCTTGGCCACAACATCATAGAAGTGGTCTTGATGGGCTTTGGAGATGAATCTTTCCATCTCCCATGACTTGGAGGTGGAAGCTTTTGTCTTCCCTTTTCCTTTTCTAGAGGATACTCCGGCCTTGGGTGCCATCAATGGTTATGGAAAAACAAAAAGCTTATGCTTTTACCACACCAAACTTAAAATATTGCTCGCCCTCGAGCAAGAGAAGAAAGAAGAGAAGAAGAAGAAGAAGAAGAAGAAAATATGGAGGAGAAGGGGAGGTGTAGGATTCGGCCAATGTACAGAAGAGGGGGTTGTGTTGTGTGAAAATGAAGTAGAATGGAAGGGTATATATAGGGAGGGGGGAGAGGGTAGGTTCGGCCATTTAGGGTGGGTTTGGGTGGGAAAGATTTTTGAATTTTGAAGGTAGGTGGGGTTTGTGGGGAAGAGTGGACGGATGTGAGTGGTGAAGGGGGTAATTGGGAAGAGAGGTTGAGGTGATTGGTGAAGGGTTTTTGGGAAAGTGTGTTATAGGATTAATTAGGAGGTAAGGTGGGAATATGTTAGGTGGGGATCCTGTGGGGTCCACAGATCCTGAGGTGTCAAGGGTTTACATCCCTGCACCAATTAGGCATGTAAAATGCCTTAGCATACCTTCTAGCGTTTAAACGCCAAAGTGGTGCACGTTCTGGGCGTTTAACGCCCATGTGTAGCATGTTTCTGGCGTTGAACGCCAGTTCCATGCTTGTTACTAGTGTTCAGCGCCAGCTTTCCTCAGGGCATATTCCTGGCGTTCAAACTAGGATGTTGCTTGCTTCTGGCGTTCAGCGCCAGATCCATGCTTTGTTCTGGCGTTTGAACGCCAGCCTGATACGTAAAAATTGAGTTTCACGTACAACCGGCAAGTATACCGGGTCGTATCAAGTAATAAAACTCACTAAGAGTGAGGTCGATCCCACGGAGATTGGTAGATTAAGCAACTTTAGCTAATGGTAAATTTAGTCAAGCAAACATAGTTTTAATTTCATGAGCATTTTGATTTTTGAACATAATTGCAAGAATTTAAATGGCAAGAATGTAAAGAACTAAAATTAAGAAATAAAGTGCAAGTAAATGACGGAAACTTAAATTGCAAGAAACTTAAATAACATCAAAGATAAATGGCAAGGAATTAAAGGGTGCAGAAATTTAAAGAACATAAGAGTAAATGGCAAGAAGTAGATGAACAGAATGTAAATAACAAGAGTAGTAAATAGACAGAATGTAGAAAGGGATTGGGAAATGGGTAATCAAATAACTAGAGCAAGAGAAATGAGAATTAATGATAGAGAGGATCATTAGGGATTAGAGATGTTAGTTTTCATGAATTGATGTTAGTCAAATCCTTCTCAATCTTGGGTATAGATCTATGGCAAGTGGGTGATTGGATCCCAATCTCTTGGTGATTCAATCTCTCTCAACATAACCAACTGCCACTCTCGTGATCTAATTGTTCATGAGAAGAGATGAAGCTCAAATCTATCCAGCCACACAATTCCTATAATCTCAACCAAGGAGAGTTACATCTCACATACTAACCAAGGTATATTGATTAAAGAAATCATGAAAGGATGAACTCTAAACTGAATTATGTGGCTCATTCCTCAAACTCACCACATAATTCATATAGATTAACCCCTCTCTCGATGGTGGTTGAATCTTTGAAGATCAAGAGTCTCCTCTTTAGATCAACCACTAGAATTGAGGAGGAAAAGATGGGTTCACCAATTCATTCTAACAAACAGAGCTCCTTCCCCTAATGAAAGTGGGGTTTAGTGAGTCATTGCTCCAATTTCATCAACAATTGCCATGAACAAAAATTAAACTAAGTATAAAGGAAGAAGAAGAAGAATGAAGTGCTTAAAACTTGAAGATGAAGAAGAAAAATTCCAATAGAAAACCAAAGATGAGCATTCCGGGCATCCTCCCGGAAGTGCTAACAAGTAAAAGTGCTCAAAATATGAAAAAGTTCTAAGTGTCAAAAAGTGTGTAAAAGTGTAAAAGTCCCTCAAAAAGTACAAACTCAATCTCTATTTATACTAGTCCTAAAACCCTTTCAAAGATCTTCAAGTGGACTAGCAATGTGGGCTTTTTCATTGTTGCATTCTTGGTTCAATTGAAGAAGTTTTGGCCTTTGTGATGAATAGGGGAAGTAGAGCAAGTTGGCACCAATTCTGGCCCATTGAGGGGCGTTGTTGGCAATAACTCAGGCCTAATGCACGTTGGCAACGTGCAAGTGACTTTCCTGGAAGTGAGCTTTGAGACTTGGGCGTTGTTGGCCCAAGTTGTTGCTAACAACTTGCTCTTCTTCTTATTGACTCTTCTCTCATGCCTAATGTTGCCCAGAATTTGAGTATCTATCCTTTGCTTCAATATGGACTATCATACATCATTGGAAAGCTCTTGATGTCTTCTTTCCAATGCCACTGGAATCACCTCATTTGGACTTTCCTAGCTCAAGTTATGCTTCCTCAAAGAAGGTAAGGTCAAGCTGCCAAGTTGTTGCCAAAAACGCACCCATTCTCCCAAGTTGGCAACGTGCCAAGCCTCCCAAGGCTGAGACATGGGGCTGGCGTTGTTGCCAAAAACGCACCCTTGCTAGCACGTTGGCAACGTGCTCGTGCCCCCCTCCAGGGCTAGTTTCTAGCTTCCTCAAATTTCAACCTCATTTTCTTGTTTTTGGGACCTAAAGATGACTCTGATTCAAGCTTCCATTTCATGCTTCACTATAGGCTATTATATATGGTTGGAAAGCCCTGAATGTCAGCTTTCCAACGCAACTGGAATCACTCAATTTGGATCTCTGTAGCTCAAGTTATGCTCCATTGAAGGGGACATGGTCAGGCTGCTAAAATCGCAGGCGTTTTTGGCAAAAACGCCTTTGTATTTCCACGTTGCCAACGCCTTCAGATTCTGAAGCTCTAAATGAAGCCCGCTTTTGAAGCTTTAAACGAATGTCAACCCCATACTATGATATATGGTTGGAAAGCTCTGGATGTCTACTTTTCAATGCCGTTGAGAGTGCATCATTTGAAGGTCTACAACTCAAGATATACTCCATGGAAGAGAGCAAGGTCAGGCTGCCAGGTTTGTTGGAGTTGTTGATGAACACGCCCATGCAATCCCAAGTTGGCAACGTGGTTGGTGCCCAAGATTGGCGTTGGCAACGTTGTTGGCACCCAAGATCTTGTCCCTGGCGTTATTGAAGAACACGCCAGTTCATTTCCAAGTTAGCAACGCCCTCGTGTGCCCATATTCCTAGCTTGCATGCGTTGCCAAGGAACACGCCCATGGTTCCTAGCTCAACAACGTGCTCGAGCTCCCCATTTGATGCCAAAGTTGCTTGCTACGTTGCCAAGGAACACGCCTTCATAACTTGGCGTTGGCAACGCCAGCTTCTCCTCCTCTTGGGCCAAGTTTGCTTGTGTGCGTTGCCTTGAATAACGCCTCTTCATTCCCGCGTTGGCAACGCCCTCGAGCTCTCCTTGGCTCAGCTCTTTGCTTGCCTGGGCGTTGCCAACTTGGTGTTGGCGTTGGCAACGTGGTGACATCCTCCCCTGGTGGCTCTGGCGTTGCCAACTTGGTCTTCAAGTTGGCAACTTGCAATGCTTCATTTCCTTGCATTTGGGGCTTAAGTTTCCCTCTGATTTGAGCTTCCATTCCTTGCCACATTATGGACTATTGTATATCGTTGGAAAGCTCTTGATGTCAGCTTCTCAACGCAATTGGAATCATGCCAATTGGATCCTTGTGGTTCAAGATATTCATCCTTGAAGAGGGGAAGGTCAGGCTGCAATTTCCGCTGATTGTGCACTAGCACGTTGCCAACTTGGTTTCCAAGTTGCCAACGTGCTAACCAAGTTGCCAACGTGCTCTCTCATCCTGGTTGCATCAATTGGGCATTGCCAACTTGAGGATCAAGTTGGCACATTCATCTCCTTCTTGCTCCAAGATTTCCTTGCATCATTGTCTTCTTGCTTCATCACCTATCATAAACCAAAGAGCTTTTCTCAAAGTTTTGCCATCTCATGCATTAAATTTCAAGGAAATCATTCACCTTAATTTGCATATAAGCTTCTTGAATCATTTGCATGGATTATGTCAAATTTCACTAAATTCTTGGTTCATGAATGCATGGAGGAAAAGTTCACAAATTTGTCTATTTATTTCAAAGAAAATGAATAAAGCAAAGCTAAAACTAACTAAACTAACTAAGTAAAATGGTAAATATGCGAATGCATCACAACACCAAACTTAAACCTTGCTTGTCCTCAAGCAAGAAAAGAATCATGCAATAGAGATTTCTTTTAATTGGAATGAGTTGAGGAATAGCTTGTAATACCTTGGTGAGTGAAGTGATTAAGTGATAGTGGGATGAACTCTGAATTATGTGTTCATGCAAGGGTCCCAGTGCTTATTAGTCCTTACATTTTGGAAGTCTTAGATCTTAGGACTTTTATTCAAATGATATCATGGAAATCTCTCTATAGGTAATCACCTTGAAACAGCTTCTCATAGTTTATGTGCCTTGGCCTTGACTCTAAGTGTCATGTCTCAAAGCGGCTCTTTAGATAAGCTTTCAATCAATACTCCCAAACCAGTTGGTTTTAAGGTATTAGGTGTTGAAACACCCCTTAGGATTTACTTGCTCAAGCCTCTCTCTTTGACACAATTCTACCACAAGCATTTAACTAGGATAGTAACTCTTTGAGTTCTCATTTCCTTCTTTTTCTTCCTAGTAATTGATGCTTAGAGCCTTTTGCCATGTTCTTTTTTTTTTTTTTTGCTTTCTTTTGTTGCTGCTTCTTGGATCAATAAGTGTTTGAGAATCTCCATAATACTTCTTTGAACTCTATTTCCTGCCTATGAGCTCCCATGCAAGTTTTCACAAACATGCAACCTCAATACACAATCATACAACTAGAACCACCACTTCTCTTAATCTTTTGCTTGCCTCAAAATAGATTTTTGACTCCTCAATCATTCTTTTCGAAGAAATGTTCTCTGTTTTCATTTTCATAGGTATTGAGTGCAAGCAATTTCAAGAGTATGGTGTTATGATATATCAGACATCTTAGTTATTGAACTACAAAGAAGTTATACTAAGCAGAAAAACAGGGGTACATATCACTTTCAATCATAGTAGTTTGAATACAAGACAATCACTCAACAATACAACCTTTTGGAGTTTATTTGCTTTACTCCTTATCATCATCATTGTTGGTCTTTATATCCCTCTTTGTCTCTTTGGTTGATGATGCTTGATCCTTTTCAAGATTGAAGTGATCGCCTACAATGAACTTTGAAAGTTGCTTGTCCCCAAGCACTTGAGAGATGGTTAGCATGCATGTATGCTTGTGATATTCTAGACATAAGTTGGTGTGGGGACACCAAACTTAGTTCCTTGCTTACTTTTATATGCAGTGGAATGAATACATGCAAGAAACATCAAGTGCTTCTATTAAGGAAATAAAATCTAAATTAAATGTAGCAATTGTTAAGTAGTTCTTCTGATTGTTTGGAGCTAATGACTAATCATGCAAAGGGTTAAAATGTGTCTTTAATGAAACTATTTGGTGGAACACCAAACTTAGCACCTCACATTCACCTTTGAATTCTGTTGGTGTGTAACACCAAACTTAGCTCCTTGCAATGCAGATAAATATACTTAACTCTTTTATTGAGTTAACTAAGAAAAGAAAACTACCTTTGGTTGGGTTGCCTCCCAACAAGCGCTTTTTTTATCGTCATTAGCTCGACAGTTGTCCCTCTTTAGGGCGGATGATGATCATAGTGCCTTAATCCTTCCCCTCTCACCATGAACTTCCTTCCAGTATCATTCTTGATGATTTCCACGTGTTCAAGTGAGAGGATTTTGTTCACTGTGTAGTATCCAGAAAAGTGTGGAGATGTCTCTATTGGTTGGTAAGTTAGCATCACTTTATCCCCTGGTGAGAAGTCTTCAGTGGAGATTTTCTTGTTTCTCCATCCTCTTGGCATTTTCTTCTTGGGACTCTCTTCTTTTCCAGGAGATAGTTCAGGTTTTGGAATCTCAATTTTTGGACAGTCCTTGCTATGAATCTTAAATGCTGACTTTGATTGCAGCTTCTCCTCTATTCTTTGAGCTTGTTGCAGCACCTCCACCTCTTCATTTTCTTTCCTGCATGAGCTTGGAAGTGCCTCATCAGGTGCCTCTTTCAAGTTTGGATTTATGGAATAAATCTTCATACACTCTTCCTCTTGGGTGGAGTCTTGCAAATTCTTGAAGACATGGAACACTATATGCTCATCATGCACCCTTAGCATTAATTCTCCTTTTTCAACATCTATCAATGCCCTGGCAGTAGCTAAAAAGGGCCTCCCTAGAATAATGGGAGTGTTGTCATCTTCCTTTATGTCTAGGATGACAAAGTCAACTGGGAGGAAGAATTTGTCCACCTTTACTAATACATTCTCTACAACCCCGAGTGCTTGTTGAATAGATTTATCCGCCATTTGAAGGGCTATCTTTGTAGGTTTCAATTCATGAATCTGAAGCTTTCTCATCAGAGATAGAGGCATCAGATTTATGCTTGCACCAAGATCACAAAATGCTCTCTCAATCATCATGTTGCCTATTGTGCAGGGGATGTGAAAGCTCCCTGGGTCTTTCATCTTCTTTGGCAACTTTTTCTGGATGATGGCACTACACTCCCTGGTCATCATAACCGTTTGTCCCTCTTTCAAGGATCTTTTCTTTGTCAACAATTCCTTCATGAACTTAGCATATAGGGGCATCTGTTCAAGTGCTTCAATGAAGGGGATGTTGATGTGTAGTGTCTTGAATATTTCCAAGAATTTGGAATATTGCTTCTCTTTGTTCTCTTCTTTAAACCTTTGAGGGTATGGGAGCATTGGTTGGTATGCTTTCACTACCTCTTTCTTAGCTAATTTATCACTTTGTGTATAGGTTTCTTGCTCCTGCTTTTGTTCCTTCACCTCTTCTTTTAAGCCTTCTTTGATGTGCTCTTCCTGAGTAATGGCTTCTGTCTCCACTTTCTTCCCACTTCTCAGGGTGATTGCCTTACACTCCTCCCATTTTATGGCTTTTTCTGTGTCTCTTGGGTTGGGTATCGTATCACTTGGAAGAACATTGGTTGGCCGTTCAGCTTGTTTGGCTAATTGTCCCACTTGTCTCTCAATGTTCTTCATGATGACCTCATGTTCCTTGTGTCCCTTAGCTAAGGCTTGAGTGGTTTGAGCAAGTGCTTGTAAGGTTGCTTCAAGACTTGAAATTCTAGTCTCATAATGGTCAATTGGGGATATGATGGGGGTGGATTGTTGTTGAAAGTTGTTGGGTGGGTTAGTGTGGTAATTCTGTGTGTTGGATGTTGGTGCAGGGAAGTTATTTTGGTGAGTTTGTGAGTTATTATGAGGGTGTTGATATGTGTTTTGTGTTTTTCTATATTGGTTAGTGTTGTTGGCATGGTGGCTTTGGTTATTTGTGTTACGGTTGTGGTTGTGGTTGTTGTTCTTTTGCCAATGGTTTTCACCCCACTTTAGATTGGGATGATTTCTCCAAGATGAATTGTATGTATCACCATGAAATTCATCCTGAGAATTTGAAGTGTTCTGCATGTATTGAACTTGTTCTTGTGGTTGTTCAACCGTGATCCCTTCACCTTGGCTCCATTCAAGTGATGGTTGATTTGTTGTGTTCACTGCTGCAAGTTGCAAACCATCCATTCTCTTTGTTATCATCTCCATTTGTTGTTGGATTTGTTGGTGCATTAACTTATTTTGTGCCAAGATAGCATCAACACCTTCAAGCTCCATTACACCTTTCTTTGGGGGTGGATTATGCTGCCTCTCTGATGAGTAATAATATTGATTGTTTGCCACAATCTCAATGAGGTCTTGGGCCTCCTCGGCAGTTTTCATCATGTTGAGTGATCCTCCTGATGAGTAATCTAGTCCCTTCCTTGCTTCGAAGCTTAAGCCTTCATAGAAGTTTTGGAGCTTAACCCAATCACTAAACATGTCAGGGGGACATCTTCTCATTAGTGCTTTATACCTTTCCCAGGCTTCATACAATGACTCCCCTTCCATTTGCCTAAAAGTCTGAACCTCTGTCTTCAACTTGATGATCTTTTGAGGTGGGTAGAACTTTGCTAGAAACTTGCCCATCACTTCATTCCAATCATTGAGGCTTTCCTTGGGGAATGATTCTAGCCATTGAGTTGCTTTATCCCTCAAAGAGAACGGAAATAGCAACAACTTGTAGACATCTGGATGCACTCCATTTGTCTTCACTGTATTGCATATCCTTAGAAAGACAGAGAGATGTTGATTTGGGTCTTCAAGAGGTCCCCCTCCATAAGAGCAATTGTTCTGTACCAAAGTGATGAGCTGAGGTTTTAACTCAAAGTTATTGGCCTGAACATTTGGTGTAGCAATACTGCTCCCACAATGTCTTGGGTCAGGAATAGTAAATGAGGATAACACCCTTCTAGCTTGTCCACCATTATTGTTGACCCCTCCAGGAGGGTTTTGCATCTCATCCTCCATGGTTTGGTCTTCTTCCTCTGACTCCTCTGACCCTTCTTCACCAACTATGAACTTTCCTCTTTCTGCTCTCCTTATCCTTCGGCGGGTTCTCTCGTCCTCAATATTATGTCTATTAGCTCCTGACATACACAAACAAAACCAAAATCACAAGTGCAATATTCTAGAACTAGAGTGTAATTGGGGTTAGTGAAACAAAGTATCAAACAGTTAGTGGGCTTAACAAAAACACAAAGAAAATTGCTTAATCTAAACCACCTTTCACTTAATCATTGTCAATCTTTCCAATCCCCGGCAACGGCGCCAAAAACTTGATACGTAAAAATTGAGTTTCACGTACAACCGGCAAGTATACCGGGTCGTATCAAGTAATAAAACTCACTAAGAGTGAGGTCGATCCCACGGAGATTGGTAGATTAAGCAACTTTAGCTAATGGTAAATTTAGTCAAGCAAACATAGTTTTAATTTCATGAGCATTTTGATTTTTGAACATAATTGCAAGAATTTAAATGGCAAGAATGTAAAGAACTAAAATTAAGAAATAAAGTGCAAGTAAATGACGGAAACTTAAATTGCAAGAAACTTAAATAACATCAAAGATAAATGGCAAGGAATTAAAGGGTGCAGAAATTTAAAGAACATAAGAGTAAATGGCAAGAAGTAGATGAACAGAATGTAAATAACAAGAGTAGTAAATAGACAGAATGTAGAAAGGGATTGGGAAATGGGTAATCAAATAACTAGAGCAAGAGAAATGAGAATTAATGATAGAGAGGATCATTAGGGATTAGAGATGTTAGTTTTCATGAATTGATGTTAGTCAAATCCTTCTCAATCTTGGGTATAGATCTATGGCAAGTGGGTGATTGGATCCCAATCTCTTGGTGATTCAATCTCTCTCAACATAACCAACTGCCACTCTCGTGATCTAATTGTTCATGAGAAGAGATGAAGCTCAAATCTATCCAGCCACACAATTCCTATAATCTCAACCAAGGAGAGTTACATCTCACATACTAACCAAGGTATATTGATTAAAGAAATCATGAAAGGATGAACTCTAAACTGAATTATGTGGCTCATTCCTCAAACTCACCACATAATTCATATAGATTAACCCCTCTCTCGATGGTGGTTGAATCTTTGAAGATCAAGAGTCTCCTCTTTAGATCAACCACTAGAATTGAGGAGGAAAAGATGGGTTCACCAATTCATTCTAACAAACAGAGCTCCTTCCCCTAATGAAAGTGGGGTTTAGTGAGTCATTGCTCCAATTTCATCAACAATTGCCATGAACAAAAATTAAACTAAGTATAAAGGAAGAAGAAGAAGAATGAAGTGCTTAAAACTTGAAGATGAAGAAGAAAAATTCCAATAGAAAACCAAAGATGAGCATTCCGGGCATCCTCCCGGAAGTGCTAACAAGTAAAAGTGCTCAAAATATGAAAAAGTTCTAAGTGTCAAAAAGTGTGTAAAAGTGTAAAAGTCCCTCAAAAAGTACAAACTCAATCTCTATTTATACTAGTCCTAAAACCCTTTCAAAGATCTTCAAGTGGACTAGCAATGTGGGCTTTTTCATTGTTGCATTCTTGGTTCAATTGAAGAAGTTTTGGCCTTTGTGATGAATAGGGGAAGTAGAGCAAGTTGGCACCAATTTTGGCCCATTGAGGGGCGTTGTTGGCAATAACTCAGGCCTAATGCACGTTGGCAACGTGCAAGTGACTTTCCTGGAAGTGAGCTTTGAGACTTGGGCGTTGTTGGCCCAAGTTGTTGCTAACAACTTGCTCTTCTTCTTATTGACTCTTCTCTCATGCCTAATGTTGCCCAGAATTTGAGTATCTATCCTTTGCTTCAATATGGACTATCATACATCATTGGAAAGCTCTTGATGTCTTCTTTCCAATGCCACTGGAATCACCTCATTTGGACTTTCCTAGCTCAAGTTATGCTTCCTCAAAGAAGGTAAGGTCAAGCTGCCAAGTTGTTGCCAAAAACGCACCCATTCTCCCAAGTTGGCAACGTGCCAAGTCTCCCAAGGCTGAGACATGGGGCTGGCGTTGTTGCCAAAAACGCACCCTTGCTAGCACGTTGGCAACGTGCTCGTGCCCCCCTCCAGGGCTAGT
Source organism: Arachis hypogaea (assembly GCF_003086295.3). Classification (NCBI taxonomy): domain Eukaryota; kingdom Viridiplantae; phylum Streptophyta; class Magnoliopsida; order Fabales; family Fabaceae; genus Arachis; species Arachis hypogaea. The sequence goes on from NC_092039.1 coordinate 41,961,127, forward strand.
TTCTAGCTTCCTCAAATTTCAACCTCATTTTCTTGTTTTTGGGACCTAAAGATGACTCTGATTCAAGCTTCCATTTCATGCTTCACTATAGGCTATTATATATGGTTGGAAAGCTCTGAATGTCAGCTTTCCAACGCAACTGGAATCACTCAATTTGGATCTCTGTAGCTCAAGTTATGCTCCATTGAAGGGGACATGGTCAGGCTGCTAAAATCGCAGGCGTTTTTGGCAAAAACGCCTTTGTATTTCCACGTTGCCAACGCCTTCAGATTCTGAAGCTCTAAATGAAGCCCGCTTTTGAAGCTTTAAACGAATGTCAACCCCATACTATGATATATGGTTGGAAAGCTCTGGATGTCTACTTTTCAATGCCGTTGAGAGTGCATCATTTGAAGGTCTACAACTCAAGATATACTCCATGGAAGAGAGCAAGGTCAGGCTGCCAGGTTTGTTGGAGTTGTTGATGAACACGCCCATGCAATCCCAAGTTGGCAACGTGGTTGGTGCCCAAGATTGGCATTGGCAACGTTGTTGGCACCCAAGATCTTGTCCCTGGCGTTATTGAAGAACACGCCAGTTCATTTCCAAGTTAGCAACGCCCTCGTGTGCCCATATTCCTAGCTTGCATGCGTTGCCAAGGAACACGCCCATGGTTCCTAGCTCAACAACGTGCTCGAGCTCCCCATTTGATGCCAAAGTTGCTTGCTACGTTGCCAAGGAACACGCCTTCATAACTTGGCGTTGGCAACGCCAGCTTCTCCTCCTCTTGGGCCAAGTTTGCTTGTGTGCGTTGCCTTGAATAACGCCTCTTCATTCCCGCGTTGGCAACGCCCTCGAGCTCTCCTTGGCTCAGCTCTTTGCTTGCCTGGGCGTTGCCAACTTGGTGTTGGCGTTGGCAACGTGGTGACATCCTCCCCTGGTGGCTCTGGCGTTGCCAACTTGGTCTTCAAGTTGGCAACTTGCAATGCTTCATTTCCTTGCATTTGGGGCTTAAGTTTCCCTCTGATTTGAGCTTCCATTCCTTGCCACATTATGGACTATTGTATATCGTTGGAAAGCTCTTGATGTCAGCTTCTCAACGCAATTGGAATCATGCCAATTGGATCCTTGTGGTTCAAGATATTCATCCTTGAAGAGGGGAAGGTCAGGCTGCAATTTCCGCTGATTGTGCACTAGCACGTTGCCAACTTGGTTTCCAAGTTGCCAACGTGCTACACCTCCTGGCAGCACCACTTTGGACGTTGGCAACTTGGAAACCAAGTTGCCAACGTGCTCTCTCATCCTGGTTGCATCAATTGGGCATTGCCAACTTGAGGATCAAGTTGGCACATTCATCTCCTTCTTGCTCCAAGA